>NW_011888803.1:16087648-16091840 GCF_000151845.1 Pteropus vampyrus
GCCAGGTGGAGTAACAGCCTTTTTGTGAAGTGGAGAAAGGCCAGAAAGGCAAGTCCTGAAGAAATTTGGTTGTTTACTTCTATTGATGTCCTATTTCACAATGATTTTAAATACTTCATTTACAACTTATTACAACATTTTGTTTACTATGAAAGCTCGTTGATTGATGATAATGGTGTTCTTCTGGCTTCAAACTTTGAAAATGACTCATAGCATTTAAGACTGTATTTATGTTGCTCTGCATCCTTGCCAGCAATCAATATTTATATATTGATTGTATTCGTATTTATATACATAAAATGTATTTATATATTTTTTGCTGTATTTCGTAGCCTTTGAATATATTAAGAATATGTGCCTGTTGGGGGAAAATGCTTGCTTCTTTCTCATTAATCCTAGTCTATAACAAGGTAATCCATAACAGCATCAGTAAAATATAATCTTAAGGATCTTAAGATAATTGAATGTCAGTGAATTTATCTTTATTCCTTTTGACCCTGGATTCCCAAGCATACTCTGCTTTGCCAAGTTGCTAGGTTTTCAACATACTTTTTCCAAGTGTAAATAGTAATACTGCTGCCACCATTGCTACTTCTCCAGAAATATTTACTGAATATTATTCTTGGTCAGATGATATTTTAAATCCTTCACATAGTTACTGACATATTGAATCACAACAATCCCAAGAGTTCAGTATTATTATCACTTTTATTTTAGAGAGGAGAAAACAAAGACGTAGAAAAAGTAAGTTACTTGTTTTTTATATTTAGATAGTGATTGTCAGCATGAAAATTCTAACCAAGACAGTCTGTATCTAAGAAAGTCTAAATCTTAACGGTTGCACTGCACTGTCTCTCTGATGTCTTCAGAAATCTATGTTGCTATTTTATGTATCTATCTAGAGTTGCTAGTTTTTCTAAAATTATTCTTAGAGATAGATATTTATTCACACGTTATTGGAAAGTTTTTCTGGGGAAAAATTCATGCATTGATCACTCTATTCTACATAGTTGTTTCCAAAATCCCTGAAGATGGAGCTTCTGCTACAACGTTACCATTTGTATATCAAGGTGCGATAAGAACTAAAAAAATTTCACAATGAGATTGGAGTTCCTGATTTTGACTCAAGAGGCTTGATGGGACTGCTATTCATATTTATAATGGTAACGATTTTAGTAAGAGGTATAGACACAAACAGTCAGTCATTCAATCAGCAATTCTTTATTGAGCACTGACTATTTTCTAGGTACTCTTATTTTATGCTGGGAATACAAATAATCTTTTCCCCTAAAGAATTCACAATGAAGAAGACTCATAAAGAGGTAATTGCAATACATTGTTGCATTCATGCGTATGTATATATCAAGCATTCAGGCAAGGATGTCAGAGAGAAGCATCTAATTGCAGTCTGGAATGCAGTGAGGAAGGTCAGAGGGTGTAATCTTAAGAGTAATCTTAAAAGATTAATTGAATAATAGGAGTTAGAGAAGTAAAGAATAGAGGTTAAAACTAAGTATATTTTATCTTAGGAAAGATGAATTGTTCAATAGGAGCTAGAGATATAAATAGTCAATGGACAAGGAAATTCCAGGCAAATGTGTGAGCGAGATAGAACATTTGGAGGAGAAAGAGTCTAGAAAAGTATGTAGTGGATTACAAGTGGTTTAAGGTAGGGAGTGTCTCCAGTTTAGATTCACCATTTGCTTTTGTCAGGTAACTGGTGAATTGCAAACACATTTCTAAGACTAGTTAAAAAACAAATGTCTTACATTTATCATAGTGAACAAAAAAAATCAAGATTTTTACAGAGGATCTTCTAGCAATGGGAGTTAAACATGCAGTCAAAAGGTGCTGAGAATCTGTTAAGGTCAAGTTCTGTATCTAATGTTTCGAAGAATCTGGCTATCTAGTTATGGCAAACTATAGAGTTTTCTTGGATTCTTTAGAATTTAGGTGACATTGCAGTCCCAAAGACATGCACATACCCATAGGTTTTCTGTTGAAAACTTGAGAAACTCATAAATTTAACTTATTCCACTATAGAATTATAGAAAATAAGATACTACAAATACCTACAAAATTGTTAGATATCTCAAGTAGCATCTCTCTTCCATTCAGAAACATTACATACTAGCTATATGAAATAAAGATATACAGTAATTTACTTTCTTCTTCTTTATTGTCCCCTTATCTAATTTTAAATTCTATTCTGGTTCCAAGTTATGTTATGTGTAACTTATCTCAAATTTGTTTTCATAAATTCAGGTTTCATTTTCCATAAATATTTATGTTATATCTGTCCCTCAAATTAAATACTCAGAATAATTTTTCCTGACTCAAGTCCAAATTGTTGCCAGCAATTAAAATCTTCTCTTACATAACTTCATTTAATTAACACTATTCTTTATTTCATCTCAATATGTACTATTTGCTTTAATTAGATGTCCTTTTCTACCTGAGCACTCCTGCTGTTCCACTTACTCGAAATCTTGTCACACCTCCCTTTCCCAGTTTGGTCCTCTGAAGCCTTATCTATTTTTTATAGATACATCTTTCATGAAGCCTTTTTTGCCTATGCCAGATGTTGAAAAGTAAAATAATGAGCAACAACACTGTTGATAAAATATATGATTATATTCAAGTTCAAATAGTATTATAGAAATAGGTAGAACCACTTCTAAAAATTTAAGGGAAAAAAATGTGTGTGCATTCATATCATTATCATAAAAACGAAAGAACATTAGAAAGGCCAGTTTAAACCAACTAATAGATAAAAAATAAATATCACATTTTTCTTTTTGTATAATTTGACAGCATTACCGTTTGTTCATATTTAGAAGGAAATTAATTGGTATTTGCATTATCATCAAAAGAGGACTGTAGAGATACAGAACAAGGTATATTCAGCTGTCTAACCTTGTTTTTGTTTATGTTTTTGTTTTGTTTTGTTTTGTTTTAGAAAAGAGCTGGATTGTGAAGCACTAAAAGTGCCCCAAGATCAAGATCAACCTTGCGTAGTAACCTGGGTGGATGCAGGAAGAGAACAAAAGAACGACAGGTCCTAAAAGAAAAAAAGGTATATAGATCTCCAATATCTCCAAAGGTGTATTTAAGAACATCTGGAGAACTCCACTCCCTTTGACAGGTCTATATGGTCAATAAATCATGTAGTTGCATATCTACATTGCCTCATCTATTCCCCAGATATTGCTGCAAGCAGGAAATAATACACTGGGAAAAGATGGAAGCTCGTAGGGCTTGTACTCTGTGAGTTGGCCTGGAAATAGAGAAATCAAGGCGGCCAGTGGCCGAGCTTGGTCTCTTTGCCCTTGTCAGGACAGCCCATAGTGGGATGTAGAACAGGAATTCAACATTAGACCTCATTGATCTCACTTGCCTCTGATCCTCTATAGTAATTAACATGCTATCATCCAAATTAGCAGCTAATTATAGTCTCTCTTTAATTATTATTTTTTTTTCACTCTTTCAACTGTATTGGAGATCCTTGAGGGCAGAGACTGTTCTTCAGAACTATTTCTGTTATCTCAGTGTTTAACATAATGATGAACACAAAGAAAGTGCACCATATGTTAACTGATCCACACTCTGAAGAAGTCCATTGTATTTAGGAATGTATTTTACTAAGACATGATTTTAATAGTTCTATCATCAGTAATTCAGTTTTTATTTGAGGCAGTTAAGTTTCCACTAGATAAAAATAACATTAATTGTGCACTTATTATGTGTAAAGTGTTTTCACATATGTTACTTAACTTAATTATCACAACCAGAGCCAGATTAAGTAGCAGACCATCTGTGCCACTGCCCAGCCTGCTATTCTGATAGGCACTAAAAATTGATGAGCACTTAAATATCTCTGGAAGACAAAGAGATTTTTTTTATTTATTAGAAATCTTCTAAGGTCTACTACTCAAAATATGGTTCAATAACCACAGAGGCATCATCTGAGAGTCTGTCAAAAATGCAGAATCTCAGGCCCCACCCACATCTGCTGAACCAGAATTTATTTGCATATTAACAAGCTACCAAGCACTGCACTGAAGTTTGAAAAGCAGTTTCAGGTGTAGTGTGTGGTTAGAGGTATCACTTTTATAAACTGCTTAGGGGGAGTTATATCACAAAAGACATACTCATAATTGCTCACTAACCTAACTCTTTGCTTTGATGTATC
>NW_011888803.1:16091890-16094384 GCF_000151845.1 Pteropus vampyrus
AGTGTTTTCACATATGTTACTTAACTTAATTATCACAACCAGAGCCAGATTAAGTAGCAGACCATCTGTGCCACTGCCCAGCCTGCTATTCTGATAGGCACTAAAAATTGATGAGCACTTAAATATCTCTGGAAGACAAAGAGATTTTTTTTATTTATTAGAAATCTTCTAAGGTCTACTACTCAAAATATGGTTCAATAACCACAGAGGCATCATCTGAGAGTCTGTCAAAAATGCAGAATCTCAGGCCCCACCCACATCTGCTGAACCAGAATTTATTTGCATATTAACAAGCTACCAAGCACTGCACTGAAGTTTGAAAAGCAGTTTCAGGTGTAGTGTGTGGTTAGAGGTATCACTTTTATAAACTGCTTAGGGGGAGTTATATCACAAAAGACATACTCATAATTGCTCACTAACCTAACTCTTTGCTTTGATGTATCCAGCAAATTTCAGGGCTTTTACTTCGCTCAGCAAAGTATGTGCATTTAGGGCCAGAACTAAATTGCTCATAATACAGCAGAGTCCAAGTATTGCTAGTAATACTAGAGACATGACTTTCAAGTCAGGATCAGCACAGACAATGTTCTACGTGCAATTCAAAATAAACATTTAAAAAGTATGAATATTAAAGGGCACCTTTGCTCACTATGCATTAGACCTACTGACCTTCTCAGAGTTTTTCAAACTCATTCAGCGTGTCTGGGATCCTGTGCACTTGCTGCTCCCTCTTCATGCAAAACACTTTTCCCAGGTCTATGGTGGGGCTGGTTGTCTTATCTTTTAGGTCACCTCTTTGGAGAAGTTTTTCTTAGCCCCCCCCCCACCTTATTAAAATAGCCCTATGATCACTATTCCTTTACCCTATTAATAGCATCTTTCACTCTCTAAACTTTTTTCTTTATCCTTTCCTCCCTCCTTCCCTCTCTTTCTCTCTCTTTTTTTCCCTTCTCTTCTCTTCTCTTCTCTTCTTTCTTCTTTCTTTCTTTCCTTTTTTCCCTCCTTATTGACTTATTTTTGTCTTCTTTCTCAGAATTGTTAGCTTCATGAAAGGAAGGATTTTATCTCTGTTGTTTGCCATCACATTCCCTCCTCTGTCACATGGTAGATGGTTAATAAATAGTTGTTGAATGAATGAGTGAACAGATAGGGAATTCAAAACAGTTACTGAGATCAATATGCTAACATATGTTATACTAATATACAATGAGCTCACCAATAATTACCCTCAACTTCAAGTTCAGCCCAAATTTGCATTAGGTTTTTAAATGTTATCTTGAAGACATGGTTTATTATAAATACAGGACTTGGATAAAAAGAATTAGAAAGCTTTTTCATTTTTTTTCAGCAATTATTGGTTGAATGCTTCAATACACTACGTAAGTACCACACTAAGCACCTAGTTCTGCCACATATTGATGCATGGCTTTGCTCAAGTTACTAAGTTTGTTTATGATTTTAGTTTCCTCATGTATAAAATGGCACTAATAATTGTACCTATATCTATAAATTGGGGAAATGCATTGAAAATGCTTATCATAGTGTCCAACATATAGTAAGCACAATATATCAATACTAGTTTCAGAAAATTTAGATGGTGCTTGAGAGTTATTTCTGGACTTATCATTTAATATTTTTGGACTGCAGTTGACCATGAGTAACTGAAACCACAGAAAGCAAAATTGTGGTTAAGGTGGAACTATTTATTGTAGCTCTATTAAATTTTGCATATGTATACATTTACATAATAAATATCCAGAGCCTCAGAAGTAATCCTCATTCCAGTACGTAACAATATTCCCTTCCCCATATATCATCACTAATTGACATATTATTGTGGATTTTTTTCACTGTTTTTTAATTTTATATATGGAATTATTTACACTCTTGTTTGTTTGGCTTCTTTTACTCAACATTATGCCTGTGAAAATTATCCAGATTGGTGTACATAGCAGTATATTCTTCATTTTATTGGTGAATAATATTTTGTTGAATAAGATTGTCGTATTTTATTTATCCATCCAAGGATTCCAATGAGTGTGCGTAGTAGTATCACACAATGTTTTTAACTTACATTTTCTCAATGAATAATGGTGGGATACTTTCTTATACTTATTGAATAAACCTATATTCTCTTCAGTGAAGTACCTATTCAAATCCTTTGCCTATTTAAAAAATTAGTTTGCCTGTCTTTTTATTGTTGATTTGAGAATTTTATGTACTTTTGAATATAAATGTTAGTTGAATAAACATGTTGGAAATAAGTTCTCCCATTTAGTGTCCTGTATATTACTTATTAATGGTATCTTGTGATGAACAGAAGCCTTCATTTTAATTTAGTACAATTAATAAGTCCTGTAATGTAAAAATAACCTGGATGAGATTAAAACTATAAATTTATAAGCCAAGAAGCTCAATATACCCAAAGCATGTAAACAGAAATAAAATCACAACAGAGCATACTGAAATGAAATTACTAAAAATAAATGATAAA
>NW_011888803.1:16094434-16150229 GCF_000151845.1 Pteropus vampyrus
CATATAGTAAGCACAATATATCAATACTAGTTTCAGAAAATTTAGATGGTGCTTGAGAGTTATTTCTGGACTTATCATTTAATATTTTTGGACTGCAGTTGACCATGAGTAACTGAAACCACAGAAAGCAAAATTGTGGTTAAGGTGGAACTATTTATTGTAGCTCTATTAAATTTTGCATATGTATACATTTACATAATAAATATCCAGAGCCTCAGAAGTAATCCTCATTCCAGTACGTAACAATATTCCCTTCCCCATATATCATCACTAATTGACATATTATTGTGGATTTTTTTCACTGTTTTTTAATTTTATATATGGAATTATTTACACTCTTGTTTGTTTGGCTTCTTTTACTCAACATTATGCCTGTGAAAATTATCCAGATTGGTGTACATAGCAGTATATTCTTCATTTTATTGGTGAATAATATTTTGTTGAATAAGATTGTCGTATTTTATTTATCCATCCAAGGATTCCAATGAGTGTGCGTAGTAGTATCACACAATGTTTTTAATTTACATTTTCTCAATGAATAATGGTGGGATACTTTCTTATACTTATTGAATAAACCTATATTCTCTTCAGTGAAGTACCTATTCAAATCCTTTGCCTATTTAAAAAATTAGTTTGCCTGTCTTTTTATTGTTGATTTGAGAATTTTATGTACTTTTGAATATAAATGTTAGTTGAATAAACATGTTGGAAATAAGTTCTCCCATTTAGTGTCCTGTATATTACTTATTAATGGTATCTTGTGATGAACAGAAGCCTTGATTTTAATTTAGTACAATTAATAAGTCCTGTAATGTAAAAATAACCTGGATGAGATTAAAACTATAAATTTATAAGCCAAGAAGCTCAATATACCCAAAGCATGTAAACAGAAATAAAATCACAACAGAGCATACTGAAATGAAATTACTAAAAATAAATGATAAATTAAAAAATTACAAAAGCAAAGAAAAAGAAAAACAGATATTACAAGAACAATTACAAAGTAATAATAATTATCGATGGTTTATTTTCAGAAATAATTCAAGTTAGAGGAAAGTGGAATATCTTTAATGTGCTGTAAACAAAACTATTTATATAGCAAACTGTTCTTATGTTAAGTATATGTGTGAATATATTTATAACATGTTTTATTATGTTTCCTTGCAAGATTATTAATTTTTAATTAAAAATAAAAACAAAAGTGTTATGGCATTAATAACATTTGCAAAAGCATAATGTGTGAGAAAAATATCACAAAAGAGAGGCAAAAGGAAATGAAAGTATAATCCTGTAAGTTTCTTATGTTTGCCATGAAGTAGTATAATATTATTTGTAGGTAGACGGTGATGATTAAATGGTGCATATTGTAAACCCTAGAACAACTTTTTTAAAAAAAGAAATAATTCTGAAGTCAAAAAAACAGTACTAAAAGTACTTAATTAACCCAACAAAGACAGAAAAAAAGGAAAATGACAGAATCAATAAAACAAATAAAAAACCAATAGCAATATAGCATATTGAAAACTGATTGTGTTGATAAATATATTAAACATGTATGTTCTAAATCTGATTGAAGCGTAGAGAATTTCCAACCGATTGAAGTATAGAGAATTTCCAAGTAGATAAAATTTTCCAGGTCCAATTCTGTATTGTCTACAAGAACAATATTTTATATATAAAGACTCAGATAAGTTAAATGTGAAATAAAAAAGAGTAATATTACGCAAACATAAGTTATAATAGAACAGGAAGTTGTATATTAATTTCAAACATAGTGAACTTCTGGAGAAAGATTATAACCATAGGGAGAAAAAAAGGTCAGATCATAAGTATTACAAGTCAATTAATTAAAGCAATCTATTAGTATTACACGTATATGCACTATTAATAGAGCTTCTACTTACATGAAGAAAAATTGCGAAAATGAAAGAAAAAATAGAAAATTCACATTTATAGTTGGAAATTTCAGCAATCCTCTTTCAGCAATGGTTAGAACAAATAGAAAATTTAAAAAGGTGTATTAATCTTGATAAAAGATTATCAACCACTTTGACTATCTATGGAACACTGCACCAAACAGGAGCAAAATAGCCACTCAATGCACAAGAAATTAAAAAAAAACCAAAACACCTTACATTGAATTTATACAGATTATGTTATCTGACCATGATGAAATGACACTAAAAATAGTAACAAAAATATGGAAAATCCACCTACATTTGAAAATAAACCAATCCTCCTTAAATAACCTATAGGTCAAAAAAAATTATAAGAAAAACTGGAAAATATTTTAAATTGAATAAAAATTAAATAACAATATGAAATTTATGATATGCATTTAAAGTGGTACTTAGAAACTTATAGTTTAAATTCTTATGCCAGAAAACCAAAGGTCTAAAAATCAATAATTTACATTTCCTCATTAAGAGAAAATTAAATCCAATGTTAATAAATGCAGAAAGTGCTAAAGAGCAAAGCTTAAAGTAAATTCGATAAAGTTGATAAATCCTGAGCTACACTAATCAATTCAAAATAAATAGAAGACACAATTTACTAATAACAGGAATGAAAGTGGGGTCACTTTATGGAAGTATTTTGTGAAGTTATTTCTTGTGTACAGCATTACCTAGATTCAAAATTAAATAAAACATTACTTGGAAGCTACAGACCAATAGTCCTCATGAACAAGGATAGAAAAATCCTTAAGCAAATTTTGGCAAATCAAATAAAGCAAAATATATAAAAAAAATGCATCATTACAAAATTTTGTTAATTCCAAGAATGCAAGCTTGGTTAACATTTAGAAATCAATCAGTGTTATTCATTATGTTAAGAGAAAGGAGAAAAAAATGTTATAATAATCTTATTAAGGTGTAAAAGATATTTGAAAAAATTCTTACCCATTTATAGTAAAAATTTACAGGAATTATAAAAGAGAGGGAACTTGCTTAACTTGATAAAATACATCTTTGAAAAACATACAACTAATATTTAATGATGGAAAACTAAATATGTTCTTCCTAAGATTGGAAATAAAGCAGAAATGTCTGCTTTCTTCACTTCCATTCAATATTATTCTGAAATACATTGCAATAATTCAAGAAAAATAAAATACTATAAAGAAAGAGTAAGTAAAACTCTAAATTCACAGATGCCATGATTGTGTATATATAAAATTTTATGAAATATACAAGAGACTAATACATGAATTTTTAAAGTCCCAGGACACAAGAACAATAATAAAAATAAATTATATATTTGTATACTAACAATGGGAAATTGGAAATTAAAATATAAAACATTTCTATGTATAATACATGAAATATCTAGGAATATATTTAAGAATATGTTTAAGAACTTTTCATGAAAATAAATTTAAAAATTCTGAGAAAAATTAAAAACCTTAAATAAGTAAAGAATACATTATGACCATGGTTTGTAAGATTCAGTATTATTAAGATATTTGTTCTTCTCAAATTCTACTTTAGTTCTGCACAATCCCAATAATAATTTTAAAAAGTTTCTTCAAAATAAGCATTTATATACCAATTCTAAAATTTATGTGGAAATGTAAAGGATCTAGAATAGCCCAAACAATTTTGGAAAAAAAAAATGAAAAGAAACGAGGTTGAAGGATGTACACTATCTGTTTTCACAACCTAAAATTAGACTATCAATTGATCAAAAAATGTATATTGGCATAGGGATAGGTATATGGATCAGTGGAACAGAATAGTAAGTCTAGAAATCAGCCTACACATATGTGGTAAATTGCTTTTCAACATAGAAACTAAAGTAATTAATTGAGAAATTAGTCTTCAACAGTGGTAAAGGGACAAATAAATCTCATAAAAAGAATCTCAATCATTAGCACACATCATGCACAAAATTAAGTTGAAATGGATTATAAACCGTAACCAAAAGCTAAAATATAAAACTTTTTGAAGAAAACATAGGAATAAATTTGTAACTATATTACAAGCAAAGATTTCTTGGAAACAATAAGTACTAGCCCCCAAAATGCTGATAAGTTAAGCTTTATTAAAATTATAAACTCCTGCTTTTTGAAAGACATCAAGAAAATAAAAAAAAAATCAACAGATGAGACAAAACATTTCCAATATATATATCTGATGAAGAATTCTCATAACTTGGTAATAAGGAGCCCAATAATTTCAATGAAGATAGGAAAGGAAGCTCTTGAGAAAAGAAACTTTATGAAGGCCAATAAGTTCATTGCAAAATGCTCAATATCTTTAGTTATTAGTGAAATGCAAAGTAAGACCACAATAATTATCAGTACACTAACTGGAATGACTGAAACAAAATCCAAAAAAGGTTGAAATACCAAGGTTTGTCAAGAATGTGGAGAAGCTGGATATATTATCTTTTACTATTGATAGTACAAACTATTCTGGAGAACATTTTACTATTTTCTGATGTAGTTAAACATATCATTACTAGGTGACAACAATTCCACTCCCAGGTATTTACCAAGAGAAATAAAAAAATATATATATCCACAGAAAGACTTATATATAAATAATATTCATAGCAGCTTTACTTACCTCCAAACTGAAGATAGCCAAAATGTGCAACAACAGCCAAATGGAAAAACAGCTTTTGAGATAATGGATACCACTCAGCTATAAAAAGGAAAGCAATAACATAGGACAGAAAATAGTACATAATATATTATTCTATATATAGGAAACTCTAGAACAGGTCCAACTAATCTGTAGTAGCAGAAAGTATTTCAATGGTGGGTGGAATTGTTCTGCAAAGAATCAGAAAGAAACTTTATGGGGAAATAGAAATGTTCTATTTCATGATTTTCATGATGTTTAAATGGAAATATGCATTTATAAACACTCATCAAATGATATAATTTAAATAGTATATTTTATTGTTATGTAAATATACATCAATTATTTGATTTAAAGTTTAATTTAATATAATTTAATTATCAATGATTAAATATCAATGATTTACTTTAAATATTGATGATTGGATATTAAAAAGTTATTGGTAATGGCTATGGATAATGATATCCTTTTCAAGAGGTATTATAATTCTTTTCACTGTCTTTTCCAGTGGTTTACTTCTAGTGCAAGGTCACCTAACCCAGTCAAGGCTGAGTTTCGGGATATGTCGTGGCTGGTTTTTCTCTCGTCTGTCTTTCCTTCTAAGGCATAGCCCTTAATTCTATTTTGTTGTCCTTTGGGGATGTTTTAATCTACAGCCTTATGTGCTTGCTTTTCACGTTGGCTGGCCCAGAACTCCAGCCTCTGTCTCTGCAGCCCTGCCAAAATCGCTGCATGGTTCTTCATTCTCCCTGCAGTGCTTTTTGCTTGATTCTCTATGCTTCTCTCATGTACGCACAGCTTGAGAATCTCAAAATGCCAAGCTGGGAGATTGTAGGCAGAATTTTAGCCTTCATTTTCTGCAGTTCCTTCTTTTCTAGCACCGAGTTTGTTTAAATTTTATTTCCTTTGGTTGCTTTCAATCGCTTTTAAACAAATGTTGTTTGAGTACCTACTGTTTCTAGTACTGTGGCAGGTCCTGTAGGATTAAACAAAATTTTATCTTCTGCTTACATCTTTGGGGTAGAGTTAGTAGAAAAGTGTGAGGGAGATAAGGTATAAACAATTACTAAATAATTTAGGAATGGTTTAAAGTAGTCTACAATAAAATGCTGACCTTAACATTATCAAAAGCTGGGGTGTGATGGAAGGGAAAAAAATCAAGGCTGGCTGGAATTACAGAAGATAGACCTTTTGGAGCTGATGCTAGCTGAGATGGATCTTGATTGGGGCTCTGTAATTAGAATTAAGACTGTATTAAGATGGGATATTAAATGAATCTGAGAAGATGGACCTGCTTCCAGAAGAGAGTTAGCTTGCAATAGGAATTGGCCAAGTGAGGATAGTCATGGAATAGACAGGGAAAGTATTTTTATCTACTTTATCCATGAGACACAAAATTAGTAGACATCTTGCCATAAGTATATACTTAATGGTAGATAGAGGACTACAGCAAAGGTTTCTGATTCTGCTCTAGTAGTTTTTCCTCATAGATACATTTTTTCAGATGCTAAGGAAGAGCCGTAAAAGAGTTATGATAGCTCTTACCTGAAAATTTGAAAAGAAATATTGCCTGGGCTCCAAATCAATGGTTTCATCTGAGAAACATACAAAGGAGAACTGATGTACAACTAATTTTTGGGGGCGGGGGCGTTGATGTGGAGCATAGACAGATGATTAAGGCCTTTTTATGAAAGTGCTGACAACTGAGTAAGAATGACATACGCAAGATGGAATCACACAAAGCTGGAAGATACGTCACCACTCATATCCTATTAAAATAAGTTGTTCACTAAACACATATGTGTTCTGGTTGCACATAATTTTTGCCTCCTGAGTCACTGGAGTCATCTGTGGCAAAATTATTCAGAACTTTTTGAGAGTAGGCTGTATGCCTTTCTTCTTCATTGTTGCATTTTCAGAGTCTAATAAAATACTTGGCTAATAGTTGATTTTAAATAGACCTTTGATTAATTGTATTAAGTTTATTTTTGCCTATTGGGTTATAGAAGAAAGACACACATATAAACAATACTTTTGCCATTTTTATATATTGCTGTTTATGATATAAATTGGTTCAGTACTCTTGTAAATAAAGATATTAGGCAATAGATATAAAAGCTATAAAATTAAATATGCTCTTTTAAGTTATTAAAATCCAACTTCTAGATATCTATCTAAAGAAAATAATAAAAAAGAAGAAAAGAGCACTATTTATGAAACTCTTTATCAAAGAAAATGAAAAAAAGGCTGTAATAAATAGAAGTAGCCATAATATCTAACAATAGGGAAATATACAATAAAATATACTAGCTTCAATATTATGGAGACATTAAAAAGATAGCTACGAATACTACATAAAACATGGAAAATGCAAACTATATTAAATACAAAATGAAATGCAATAGATATATACTATAAAATTCCAACTATATAAAATAAATAACTATATTAGAAGGCCATACAAAAGATAATAGTTGTATAGGATGGAGGATTTATAAATTCAGATGAATTCTGAGCAGTTGACTATCAAAATGAGCTTTACGCATAGTAACAGTAGGTTGGTGTGGTTTGGAAGGTGAGAACGGATTGGCGAGGGCTTCTAGAGTTAAGTTTCAGCTTTGCAACTCAGAGTTCAGTAACTAGAGGTCAATCTCAATATCTTTTGGGGCATGATATGTAATATACCTGATTTAACTTATAATGTTCTTGTGATGCTCACATTTAAAAAATGTAGGTAAGCGAAATAAGCCAGACAGAAAAAGTTGAAAACCACATGATATCACTTAAATGTGAGATATAAACCTAAAGGAAACAAACAAACATGACGAAAAACATGGGCATGGACAATAGACTAGCAGTTACCAGAGGGTGAGGGGAAGGAGGGAGGTAGATGGGGTTAAAGGAGCCAAATATGTAGTGACAGAAAGAATTTTAACTATGGCGGTGAACATACAATGCAAAATGTATATGACTTACTGTTGAATTGTACACTTGAAACTTACTGGATTTCATTAACCAATGTCATCATAATAAAAAATAAATTTAAAAACTGGAAGTAAGAAAATCTTGAAAGTATAAAGCATGATGTAAATATCGAAGGTTGTCATCATTCTCACTGGCACTTATACTGCTGAATCTAGAAGTTTCTTAATATTGAGTCCTTTATCAACAAGTGCATAACCATGAGAGGGCACAGACTTTAAATACTCTTGGTCTGACAATTAATATCAGTATCTGGAAGTGGTAAGAACAAGAGCCAGGCTGAATGTTGCAGAGTTGTGGAAAAGGGACGAGAGAAAAAGGAATACCAATTCTCTGCTGCTGCAGTCGTTTTTCTATATGTCAGAGGATTTGCCCTAAACATGTGAATACACCCTTTAGATACAACAAGTCTCTAGTTAGTATTTGCTAATCATTTAATTTCTTTTCTGAAAAATTAAGTTCCAAGTGCCCAGCCTGAAAAATAATTATATTTATACTATCTGATACTACACAGCTATTGCATTTTTCTTTCCCCACATTATTTGTAACTTTAGGTGATACATTCATTGGAACAAAAACTATTCATGTTCTGGCATAGTTTGTCCTACTTTTGTGCACTGGTTATAGAATTCTAGCAGAACTGAATGATAGAAATAGGAATGCAGGATAGAAATAACCCAAAACCTCCCAGGAGAACATGAACTTGGTAATTGTATATTGAAGTATAAAATTAGATTGTAGCTAAAAGGGGCTAAACTGCATTTTTTTTTTTTTTAATTTTATCTTTGACTTTCTGTACAACCTTGGAAAAAATTACCTGTATTCTCTGTAGTAGTGTCACACTGATTCAGACCTTTGGTTATTCAATTCAGGATTCTATTGCTAGAATAGCTGTGAGAAGGCAGGGCTCTCACTTATTAACCATAAAAACCCACTAGAATCAGCCCCTCATGGCAGCTATTTTATGATTCCATCAGTAACAATTTCCCTTTTTAAATACAGTAATATGAACTTCCTATTCCACTTCTTGATGTAATATATTCCAAGGTTTTCTTTTTTATGATATTTTTTCTTACTCATCTTAAATATGTCAAATTCCAAGAGTACCTCTCATGTCATTTAGGCAATAACTATTAAAAACTCATGTACAAATTGTTTAATAAATGTTTGCTTAAAAAACTTTGAAACACTCTTTCATACTTCATTAATATAATATAGAGGAAAATGCCTATCAAAGAGTCTGTAATATCAATTTACTAAATGCTAGTTTCTATCCTTCCCTTCTTTATCTGGCTTTTAGAATGCACTCGAGCTATAGGTAGGCTATTTATATCTTTATTTTACAAATTAAAGTAAAAGGTTCAGAGAGCCTAAAATTTAATTTGTCCAAGGTCTAAAAGCTTGTTTATTTATTAGTTCATTAATTCAATAAATAATATTTAAGAATCAATTATATCACAGATCTAGTTTTAGGTTATGGTAACTTATATTCTAGTGATTGTAAAACTTCTCATTGCACCATATTCCTTAAAAGGGATTATGATCTTCCCTATAAGGATCTTCTAATCTACAATGTTTGAATGAATTAACAGCATTCTTTTTTTATGTTATTTAGTTGCTCATTCATCAAAAAGACACAGGTTGCTTTCTATGTATATAACAGTGGCAAATACTGTATCAAAGCAAGAAATATATTTTAAATGATTTTTTTTTTCATGAATTTGCAACAATTTGCATGTTTAACAAAGGACATTGTTAATGGAGGTTATGTAATGTCAGAGGGACAAAGAGCATAATGGGTGTTAAAGAAAAAACGTGGACTTTGGTATTGGAGTTGGAATTGAATATTGGCTCTTCTATTTATTGGTTGTGTGCATTAGGAGATGTTATTTTAATTTTCTAAGTTTCAGTTGTCTCATTTGGTAAATTGGAGATAATCTCACTTTTATAAAGTTGTCGGAATCAGAGATATATATGACAAACCCAGAACATGACCCGGAGAACAGAGGCGTTCAATAAATGTCAGCTCTTCCCCTTCCTTAATGGAAGCTGCTATATCCTAGATGCTGTCATACCACCGAGCAAAGTGTTTAGGGGGCAGTGCCTTAACACGGCACCAGAAGTGCCATGCTTGTAGACTATCTCCTGTACTCTTTTAACTTATAGTTCTGCATGACAGAATCTGATGTAATTCTCTGCCCAACCCCTCCACTTTTGACCATCCTTTTTCTGGCTCTCTCTGGGTCATCAGTGATCAGCAGAGCCCCATTCATGGTCATTTAGTCTTTGAAACATTCTCTTTCCTTTTGTTGTCCTCTGAGACCTCTTTAGGAGTGGCTCTTTGTTGGTCCACATTCCATATCCATCAGGAACAGAAATTGGGTTTGGATTCTGTCTCAAAATTTATTGCTACTTGGAAATCATTCCCTTGCTTGTATTGGAGTTGCTGAATAAGAACAACAGCAACAATAACAAAACACTCAGGTGGCTAGGCTTTTCTTAAAAACATGCAAACAACTATCTCCTGAAAAGCTGCTGTAGAACGCACATTTGATTTTAATCATCTGCTCATTTCTCAAATCCTCTTTATAGCAAACTTATCAAAATGGTTGTGTATTAACCTCTTCCCTTAATTATACCATTAATGCTTTTTGACGGAAAGAAAGAGCACAGTAATATCGTGGCTCCTTTATTTCTTAGTCTCAGTCACAGCTCCAACATCCACTCCCTTCTGGGGTAATGGGATTAAATTTGAACTAAAAGGAAAATATTTTAATAAATTCTGCTATAGTCAATTTGGCCAATTCGAGTTTCCCTCAGTCCCTTTGCATAATTGCAAACTTCTAATTTCTCCCCTTATCCTATTGCTCTCTAAGATAACGAATGGTTGTATGAAGGACTTGACAAATCTGCATAACTTGTGAGACAAATACTTTACGATCTCACTTATTTGTGGAATCTAAGAAAAAATGAATCTTTAGAAACAGAAAGTAGATTGATGGTTGCTAGGGGCAGGTTTGGGTGGGATGGAGAAGAAATGGGGAAAATAGGTAGTCAAATGGTACACACTTCCAGTTATAAAATGAATAAGCTCTGCAAATGTATACCATGTGAATATAGTTAACAATACTGTATTGCATATTTGAAAGTTGCTAAGAGAGTAGATCTTAAAAATTCTCACTATACACACACACACACACACACACACCTACACACATACATACACACAAAATTGAAATTCTGTGATGTGATGAATGTGTTAACAAACCTTATTGTATTAATCATTTTGATACACACACATACGTATTTGAATAGCCTGCCTTAAACTTAGGCAATGTTATATGCCAATTATATTTCGATAAACATGGAGAATAAATACGATTTTTCTATATAACAAGATCATTGTAAGAAAATTGAAAAACGTAGAAGTAAATCTTATCCCTCAGAACAAACAAAAAAGTCTGCATGACCTTGTTGGGAAAAGGCCCTTGGACTCTAATTCTGGTCCTCAAATGTGCCTGCCTGACAACTGCTAATATGTGGTTAAGCCATTTCTGTCTCTGATTGTTTAGCTGACATCTGCTACTGTCTACAGCTGATGAACTCATGGTACAGTCAGTTCTGCTATAATGCTTATTTTAAAAACACAATTGATGTATTAGGGAACAATTTGAACATAAATCCTGCTTCCATTTACTTATGCTCCATTTCTTGAGCAAGAAAAGCTGGAAGAATGCAGAACTGAGCCCTCGTAGGAGTACACAAACACACATCAAGCATCTCCCAGTTGCCTCAATTTACCCCCATATATTATGAGCCACTCTCATCCTCATCTGGTATTGTAACTTTCCAACCTTCCACTCTTTCTCAGTATCTTACAAGCTGTAGCCCTTCCAATGTCCATTTCCACAGGCAAATTGCAGGTCTATTTTGAAGTAAACTGCCATATTTATTGTAGTATTTATGTCTTTCTTAATCAAGTAACATGCATAAGCTGTTCTATTTTTATTAGGTTCCAGCATTTTTTTAATGTGTCACTGATAAAATTTTTGAGTGTCATTCCCAAACCTCGTTTTTCCAGTAAGCCCTGAGGTTTTTATTGCACTGTTTTGCCTGGCATGGTGATTTTCAGGAACACATATGTCTCATATGTCTCATACAGCAGGGCTGACTATGTAAACCATTCAGGTTTGGCCAGAGTCCAGATGACCTTTCCTTCTGACTTTCTTTCTGCCTCCTTTTAGCTCTCAGTGAGACTATACAAATCACTTAAAGCTTCTGCCTTATTTTTTATCCAAATCCTGTTCTAGACATTTGACCCTATAGGGCCTTTTACTCTGTCCTGTTTCCTTTCAATCTCACTGACCTCATGGCAGGGTAACAGGCCCTAAACTCATTTTGTTCAACACAGTGGGGCTGAAAAAGTCTCAGGAGACAAACTAGATTCTCTGTATCACAACACCATGACCACGCCCATGTAGATGGTGCATGGACACCTGTCTCAATGGCCTTCTCCAAAACTCAGACAGCGTTGAATAAAAGTCTCTCTACCCTGAGCCTTTCTTTAAATGTACTCTATGCACATCCTCTCTCCTGGACTTCAAAGATTCAAGAAGAGGAGATAAAGGCATGTGCCTTCAAAGTGTCCTTTCTTCAATGTTTCAATTTCTTCCCTTCCCCATTCCCTGCTCTTACACCTCAATCTATTTTCTATTCCAACATTCATCTGAAACTGCTCTTGCCAAGGTCTCCAAGACCTTCCCTAAGACCTTGCCACAAGCAGTGAATACTTCTTTTTATTTGATGAGATCTGCTAAAATAATTCGAAATGTTTATTTTTTTTAATTTGAAACAGGCCTGGTTTATCTCCCTTCTGGTTCTTCCAAAGTTTGCTTTGCAAATTTTCCTCCTCCAGGCTGACTTCTGAATTCAGAGTTTCTCAAGATTCAAGCTTGAGATCCACCTCTTCTCTTTTCTCTATGCTGTCTCGTTTAATGATGTCCTCTATTACTGTAGCTTTAGGTATCATCTGTATGCTGGCTTTCTCCTATTTAGTTCACACCTTTCCTCTGAGCTTTAGACATATGTCCAACTGTCTACTTTTAATTTCTACCTGGAAGTGATGAAGGCATCTTAAACTTAACATGTCAAAAATGAAACTCTAGTTTCACTGGATTTTATTCCCATAACTCTCTCTCTCAAAATTAAACAGAACTCTTACCATCCGTATCAGAATGGATTCTTTAGATCATCTAGTCTTTTTGTCACTATCTTCTCATTGAAATTCTGGTTTTGGGGGTATTTGATGTACAGACACTGTTATATGAAGTTTCTCACATGTGAAGAAGGTATAAATAATAAGAAAACAAATAATAGTGATAATTGATGGAAAGGTGGAGGGAAGTTTATTCTTATATATTGCTGATAGCAATGAGAATCCTAGTAGCTTTTTGAAAAGTAATATGGAGTTGTTCATCCCTCAGTTCTATTCCTGTGACTCTCTAGCATAGAAATAAAGACATCAATGTATAATAAAGATATTTAAAACAATACTGCTTACAGAGGCAAAAAACTGACAATAAAGTTGAAACCCATCCATGGGGAAAGAATGAATCAATTACAATAGAATCATATACAATTATCAAATACCTAATTAAAAATGAGTGAAACTTATACAAGGTAATTTGGAGAGATTTCTACAATGAAAAACAGCAAGATGAAAAAAGGTGTGTCTGATACCTTGTGTGTCTTTGTGTGTGTTTGTGAATGTTTCAATGTGATTGAGTACGGAGAAAGGTATCTGATTCAGGGTGGTAGAATTTGGGGTATGTTTTTACTTATTCTTTCATCTGATACACACATTCTATGTTACGTGTATGGAGTTAATTCTAAAATCTGTTACATGCAGATACATTTTTCACAAGATGTGGACTTTTTTATGTTTGGAAGATGAATGTGACAAGGTTTGTCTATGAAGTAAGGAAGTAGGTTAGAGAAATCTCATATCAAATTTTAATACATGTCATTGCAGTTCTCAAAGGTCAGAGGGAAGATGCATTCCTTAACATTTTAACTCCTTATTTCTACTCATATTGTTACCTTTCATAAATGACAATAATTAAAGAAAGATCAAGAGTTAAGATTAAAACGTGAAATGCCAGATATTGGCCCAAACCTCTAGGAAATTGATGAAATATTCCTGTTTGAAGGCTGGAGCCAAACACGATCTCATCCATTAGCAGAATTACTAATAAAACAAGGTGCTTTCTGACCTCTAATAGAGGGAAACAATGTTTAATCTGTAAACGTTTAGCTGATGCAGGGTGTTTGTCAAGGAAACTATAGGAAATAATGTAAAATGTGACATCTCCCAGTTGTTGTGTTTATCTTATCAACAACACTAACATTTGAAATTATAATTGAAATACATGTTTATATTAATACATCATTCCCAACATAGAAACACAAATAAATTTATCCTCTAAGTAATATTTTATTATTTCAGTAACTAGAATGCGTATAATAAAACCCTCAAACTATAATCAAGACACTAAGTAAAGCATTCTTTTAGCCAAATAATTCAACTCATGATAGAATATGTAAGTTGAAAGAACCAAAGTTTAGAAACCAATCACATCTGTCTTTGACCTGCTAGGCCACTCTCTAGCTATCTAAACTTAGAAAAGTTATATGACTTGTTTGAACCTGTTTAGCTGTAAAACTGAGAAAATAATATCTGCTTATTGTATTGTGTGACAGCTAAATTAGAAAACATACAAAATACCCTGTACAACATTTACATATAATAGGTGCATGGCAGAATATTGTAGGTACATAGTTAGCTTTTACAGAGTTTATCTAGTTAAATGTAATCTAGTATAATTGGAGGGTTATTAAGGATATGGACTTAGCTAGAGTTTTTTCATGTTTGTTTGTTTTGCAAGCCAAAAAATCTGTTTGAGTTAAACAGAAAATGTTTAGTGAGGACAAAAAGTAGCTTAGAGAATGGATAAGAATGCTAGAGAAATAGTCTTGGAAAGAAGTGAGACACTATAAGAGCCAATTCAGCTCAAGATTTCTAGCCTTAAGAACTTGAGACTTACTTGATTCCAATCCCCAGATGAATGCCCTTTTCCATTTTTCTATCACATGCACTCAGCTCAAAATTTGGAGATTTAAGAGAAAAAATCTGATGAGTTTAGCTTAAATTATCTGATTATCTTTTATCTGTGGCAATCAGGCCCCTCAGTTTTTGGCCCTGTCAGTGTTATTTGCAAAGGAGGGAAAGATAATTTCTCACACCAAACTCAAGCTGTTAAGAAGAGCAACATTTAAATTAATTAATTAAAATGACAATTAAATGTTAAAATTAAAATTAATTATTTAAAATTGAAATGTCACTATGAATTTCCAAGTGACCGCACTAACTTGAACAAATTGGAAAATCATTGAATAAAACTATTTAGGGATCAAGTAAAGCTTCAGTATCAAAAGGAAGAACTGAAGGTGGTATCAACATTGCAAATGTGAGCCAACGGAGTCATTCAAGGACGACTAGCAGAGCCCTGTGGTTCCTCAGAAGTATCCTAGGAGTAGATAGGATGGGAGAATAAGCTCAAGCCTCTGGATTTCCCCATGTATTTAAATTAGTTCACTGTTTATTGTTTCTTTATGTAATGACATTTCACATAACTTTACTTAAAAAAAGATTTCTGCTGCTAAAACAAATGTATAGAAACTGCAACAACCAACTTGTTCACAACTGCAGAACAAAGGAATAACATCCTAGTCATGGAGTCTGCATGTTCTACAACATCCCTCATGTTATGGAGGAAATGAGATAAGAGTTAGCTTTCAACTTTACTATGGAATAGTTTTGTTAAATAGGTTACATATTGTCAGCTTAATGCTGCATTTATATTGGTATAGTATTTTCCAGTTTTGTAAATACCTTTAATGAGCATTGGCTCATTTGATCTTCTTGGAGAGCAAGGAAACTAATGTTATCTCCATTTACAGATGTGAAAATGAGGTGCAGAAAGATGAAATCTCAATGAAAATACTAGAATCAAGCTGTCTTGACTCTTAATCTAGTACTTGTTATCCTATAACAATATTTTCGATAAAAAAAAAAATGGATGAAATCTTTTTCTCAGATAAAAACTAAGAGGGATCACAATATTTAAAAACAGAAAGAGTAGCTCTGCTGTGGTTGGTTTGGGGTGAAGGGCCTAGGGTTTCACTCAGCCCTCCCTCCACCTCTTACCCTGGAATATGAGCGGGACCCCAGGGGTCTCTGAGAAAAGTGGTGTTCTGCATTTCACAGCCCAAACACTATTGCCAGCTTTATTTTTTTGAGATTTGGTTTAGTCTCTCTCCCTTCATTTGCTCCACATCATGTAATTTTGTTTTGTGCTGCTTGGATCCCAGAGGTCAGTTCTAGTAAAGGAAGCAGGGCAGGTGGCTCTGTTAAGAAAACAGGCTGGGGATAGGAAAGCAAGAGGCTTCCTTGGGTTTTCTTTTCCTGAAGTTGACATTGATTTATGGTGCTGTCTAAAGCAAGGCACGGGACTTATATGCCACCATTTCTGTGTTAGGAAAAGACACCAGGGGGCCTTTTGTAGAGTTTTGCTGGTTAACCTGAGAAAAGTCCCTCAGGATCTAAAGTGCTCTCCTTCCAGCCATAATTATAACAACATTTGAAAAAACATTCATGGTCCTAACCAAAGCTGTTCTCACTGTTGCACTAATCTTTCAAGAGTTCTTCTGTACACGTAAGTCCTAATGGAATTATATAAATGTTTTTATATATGCTTTATCTGAACAAGCCATGTTATAATCCTCCTTTCTCTCCCACTCATGATATGAAATTCAGGTCCCCATGCATGTGCCTCATATACAAGTACATATTCACATTTATATACATATTCCTACACACATACTACTCAATTAAACCAAACTGAGGCCTTAAAATGTCTTCAGTTTTATCAAAACTAGTGACACCTCTAGTGGTAGACTCAGAGCCGAGGATTAAGTGTTGTTGAATTTCCAGTTCCATAAAGAAAAGGAACAGAGGAGTAGGAAGGAATCAAGGGGACTTAACAACTCATTGGATATCAAGAGTGAGGAGGCAAAGATAACTCAGGGTTATGGAACAGGAAGGATGATGAAGAGTCCTTATTATAGGGAATATTGGCTTAAGTTTTACCATTTGGGAGTGGCAGGAACTTGAAGGCAGGCATAGCTGTGGTTAACAGGGACAGAGTGAAGGAGAAAAGTGAAAGAAAACAGAAAAAAACTTTATATTATAGTTTTGACTAGGAATGACTTTTCCTTTTATATATATTAGTAACCCGATTGTAAATTAAATTGATCAGATATTTGTTTTTCATAAATGTTGTATATGTATGTGTGTGTGTTAATGATAATTTTTATTACATGTTTTTTACCATTCTTGTACTGTAGGCAGATCTCGCTGACTGTGCTAAAGAAAAGAAAATGGAGGTTTTAGGAAGAATAACACATTTGGGGTGATATGTAAGTCGAATTTCTATAGAGAAACAGGACAAATAGGGTGTATCTATATGCAGAAAAATATTTATTATAATGAATTGAGTCATGCAATTATAGAGGCTGGCAAATTGAAAATCTGCAACGTGGACTGTTTGGCTCAGATCTAGGAGGTGCAATGGTGCAGTTCCAGTTGGAAGGTCAGGAGACCCAAGAGAGCCAATGGTATACATAAAGTCTGAAGGCAATCTCTGGAGAATTTCCTCTTGCTCAGGGAAGCCTGTCTTCTTGTTCTATTTGGTCCTTCAACTGATTGGACAAGGCCCACCCATGCTATGGAGGACAATCTTCTTTACTCAAAGTTTACCAATTCAAATGTAAATTCATCCAAAAACACTCTTCAAGTTGACACATTATATTAACCATCACAGGCAGGAGGAATAAAGATATAGAAATGGAGATTATTTTAGGTTCCAGGAAGAATGATAAATATCTTGGGAATAGAAACATGTGTCTTATGGGTATGCTATGAAGAATCTTGGTTTGATGAAGTACAGTCTTATGGTGGGAAATTTTAAAAAGCATGCCAGGACCTGGGAAAATTCTCCATGTGATTGCTACAAGCTCTCTTTAATATCTATCAAGTACCATACTTCACTTTGAATTCCAGTGTCTTTACTTCTTTGTTTTTAGTACTAGTCATAATATCTTGTTTATCTTTCTTTCCACAGCGCCTAGAAGATTAGTGGCACATGGTAGTACTCAATAAATACACGTTAAATTTTGAGTATAAATTACAATGTTTGACAGTTTGCTGACAATTTTTATTTATTTTTTTTGTTGTTTTCTTTCATTTCTTTCTTAAGAGGGAGAAAGAAATCATCGATTATAAATTTTATAAAGTGTGTGTAGGAAGAAGAAAATTAATTTGTACAAAACAATGCCTTTGACTCAGACTTTTTGATTGTATCCTCCCACCCACAAACACATTTTATAATAAGGGATATCAGGCGCTACAATGGAAAAAAGGACAGAGTCGAACTATCCTTATTTTTTTACGCTTTCTTTTATTTCATTCCCCTCAAACCAAATGCCTTTAGGAATTCTCTCAACATTAAATGATGAGATAATTTAACACTTAAATACATATATTTGGAAATATATATTTATTTTATATATAATATATATCATTTATCTATCAATCTACCATCATGGCAAATTTAAGAACTCTTGTATTATTTAAATTAGTACTAGTCAATAGTCGAACCATATGTTCCTGGAAACTACTTAATAAATTTAAGAATTGTCTTATATTAATGTGCTTCTCTTAGGTTTGCCCAAATCAAAAAAAACTTTTCCCCAAATATCCAAATATTTCCTGTGTTCCTGCATTCTTTCATATTCTACCCCCCTCTCCATCTCCAATGTCACTGCTATCATCTTCCCATCTGGACCATTGCAGTAGTCTCCCTGCCTCCATTTTGCTCCCCTCCACTCTACACCCTCCTCTGCTTCCGGCTTGACATTTCCAACCTTGAACCTACCTTTCTTATTTTCCTGCTCCAAAATTGTATGTGACTCTTCATCATCTAGAAGAGAAAATTCAAATCTTGGCCCCTGTCTCTGCTATAGCCTCACATTTTAACCCTCAGGTTTTTATCCTGCTGCTACTACAGATATGCTCATTTCCATACTCTCCTTTGGGCTACAATACCTTCCCCTTTTTCTGTCCAGCAAACTCCTATTCTGCTTCAAATCTCAGTTCAAGTGCTCCATGTATTTAACTTTTATATTTGAAGTCACTCATGCCTGTAGCTAGACCTACATTCTTCTCTACTTTACTGTGGTCTTAATGAAATTGTACATAAGGCCACATCATTATAAAAATACCATGTGAAGTTAGAATCATTTTTATGCCTACCTGGTACTATTCTGAACTATATGCTCTTTGGGAGTTTATATATTCTTTATCTTCATATTGCTAGCATCTGTAAGAACCCCTGGCACATAGCTGGGGCTGAATAAATATTTGTTAAGTAAATGAATGAATGTCTATGTTATACATCACCTTACAATTACAACCCACAATTGGAAGCTCTCATAAAATTACGGGCTATGCTTCATCATAGGTCTAGGGAAGTTATCGAATAGAGATATGACTGTTTCTTAAAACTGATAGCTAACTGTAGGTAACAATAGAAAGGGGAAATTGTGCATTCTTCTCTTCCTATACCTGTCCTTCTTGAACTCGGTAGCAGTCCCTTCAAAGGAAATTTTCCCTTCAAAGTGGATGTGTCTTCAACATTGCTCCACTACTGTCCAAGGAACTATTTAGGAGCAAGAAGGAATCAAAAGAAGAACTCAATTATTGTGTCAGGATGTTCAAAGAGGACGTTGAAAGAAAGCAATAGGTTAAATATGATAGTGCTTATTGCTAGACACGAGTGCAGATTTGTGACACGAAAAGACGAAAAAGACAGCCTGATAGTAACAGTGGAATCTGTGGTTTCTCTTAGATTCCACTTTCTCACACTTCTTACTTTCTCATTTTCTATTTTAGAAATGTTAAATTGGGCAGCAGAAATAAGTCCTTGGAGCACAATGTTTAAGAAAGGACTTGATTTTCTTCCTATTTTGTTAAAAATACGTTCACATATACTCGCACACACCAAAATAATTATTCTAGATTGGAGGCAATTAAGGACTCAAACTTACGTAAAGGTGATAAAGTTCTATGATTTTCTCTTTTAGGGAGGAGTTAGTGGCAACAGGTTTGAAATACAACTGAACATATTACAATTACCTTTGTCTGAGTCACAAATTTGCTCATGGCGGCTTGCGTGGGAGCAAGATGAATATGCATTCTTTCAGCTGACCAAATTTCCTGAAATGTATAGAGCAGAGACCTAGCAGTTATCTTATAATTAACATTGAAACCTGGCTCCTGACTCACAGCCTTCAGAGTGAGCTAACCTGTGCTTGAATACCGTATACCCTACTATAAATGATAGTTCTCAAGTCTGTCAGTATATTAGCTCAGCCTGGTCTCCATTTCCAAGTTATTATTTCTTGGTGTCTTCTGGGTTAAATTAAGCCTGTCTGTCTACTACTCTTGAGGTAAGTTAACTTTATGGGTCATGAATTTCCTTCCAGGCATCCTGCCAGAGGTGTCATGTATAAGGGATGAACAACTGGAAATGAAGACGGGTGTGCTGGTGGGAAGGAGTGAATCTCAAAGTTCCTGGCTAATGCAAGTCCAGGATTTTTAAGGACATGAGTAATTCTGTGTCTTTTAAAGGGCAACCCATAAACACACAAGTTTCTGGCTAACAGGTAAAGCTAGAATTCAAGGATGAATTTCACGAATAGCAAGCCACGATTTGTTGCTCTTATAGAATAAGGTCAGCGTATGATTTCACTGTAGCCCTAAGTAAATGTATTTTATAAGAATCATCTACTATGTTTTAGGATTTGAAGGAAGATAATTCTTAGAGGTCGTAGCTAGAGTTCTAGAGAATTAATGTGCTATAACTTGGAAGTCAAATATACATATTCTCTTAATTATCACAGCCACTCTTTAATGTTGGTATTATTAGTCTCATTTTCTATGTGAAAAAATTAAGGGTTACATAAGCAAAGAGATTTGCCTATAGTAAATAAGTAGTAGGCCTAGAATTCAATTTCTTTTTTGTTTGACCTCAGAGCCAGTCCTTTATACCACACCGTTAATCATCATTTGGCTAAAAGGGATTTGTCCCTCAAGTCACTTACTCTGGTTTCAGTGGTAATTTCTATGTCTGGGGAAAATGTGTCATTGGCCATAAAGCCTACAAAATATTAATCACATCACTGTTTAGCCTATTGGCTCTACCACTCTGCACTACTCTGATGGGATAGGGTCCAAATCATTTTTTGGATGAGGTTAAAGAAGTTGGTTTTCAGATGATCTAAAACACAGATTGGCAATGTTCAGTTACCTATTTCTCATAAAACTACAAGATTACAGACTCAGATCAGTGTTTCAACTCTGGCTTAACATTAAAATGAACTGCAAAATGTTTTTAAAAAGTACCCAATCTTCTATCCCACACCCCCTCCAAACATACACTTAAACAGATTCTGATGTATTTAATCTCAGGTATGTACTGGACATAAGTTTTTGTTTGTTTGTTTGTTTGTTTGTTTGTTTGTTTGTTATAGTCTTCTACATGATTCCAAAATGCATGTAGGATCGAAAACTGAATTTTTCATCACAGCAGTAAGTGCCCTGTTTTAAGCAACTATACCGGCACATAGAAATGGGGGGTAAACAGATGCAAAAAGACTGCATTTGATTTTATCTTTAAGAAATAATTTGAAAATCCACGATATATTAATTAATTGCTTCCCCACAAAAATAAATAAAGCAAAACTGTGGAAACTTGATTTAATTCAATAAACATTTGTAGGTGCCATAGAAGATATATTAAAAAAAATAGAATTCTTTTCTTTTAAAGAACTTAAAATTTAGTAAAGTAGATAAATCCTGCACATAAATAACTGTGCTTCTGTATAAACTTTGCTCAGCCTATTAATAATTGTTCTGTGTAACATAAGTTGGATAATTATATTGTTTTGATGAGAAGGAATGAAATATACAAAGGATTGCTAGTATTAGAAAGCAAAGTGTATTTGGAAAAGGCGGGTAGATGAGTATGGCTAGAGTATAGGGAACAAAGAAGAGAATGGTGGGCGATGAGATTGGAAGGGGGCAACACTTAACTTATCAAGTGTTGTCCTTTATCTTCTGTTCTTATTTATTTACAAAAACACACAAATTTCCTTTTTTTTCCCTTTTATTTGGTCTCATATTTACCCCTCCTCTACCTACTCTTTCTCTTTCTTTTGATATAATAGGTTATCAATAATGACAATAATAATAACAGTAGTCATAACTTTTATTTTGGTTCTTTCTAAATGCCATTGACTGTTCTCTCATCACATTCGATCCTTATAACAATCCTAAAAATTATGCAATGTTATCTTTCTCATTTTATGTATGAAGTATTGGAGGCCCAATGACACAGAGCTACTAAGTAGAACTGAACAAGCAAGAAGCAGTCAAAGTGTTAGGAGACTTCAGAAATTAGATGCAGAGCCTCAAAAAATTGGCAAAGCGGTCTAAGCAAATGAAGGACTTTGGGAGGGTGGGTGGAGTAGCAGAAGAACACTGACTTGTCATTGGGATATAAAACTATTCTCCTTTCTTCTTTGCTTCCCCTGCCATATGACAGCAGATCACCGTGAAAATCAAAACACAGAGCTAGGATGAACTCTGGCTTTCATAAATCATATTCAGTTTTACATCTGACATTTGATTCTAGAGTATGTCTCTCATATTGTGTCTTTTTATTGTATTGAAAGGAAGAGTAAATTTTACCTTTTATGAGTGTCAATTAATAGAAAACAAAAATTTGGAAGTATGTTAAGTTATATGGATAGTTAAGAAATTATTTTATTGTTTATAAAGAGGAAAGATTTTGTAGGGAGGCTACCAACCATCTATTTCCTACATGGAGTTAGGGCACAGACTTTTAAACTACATAGCCTTTGGGCTGCAACCTAGCTCTAATATTTACTAGCTGTTCAACGATTGACCAACAACTTAAACTCACTTCATTTGTTTTCACCTGTTAAATGGACTAAATCGACCATTTTCTAGTCATTGCGCCATAAAGCCACTACCAACATCCAACTGGTATTAAGGAATTGAGATACCTCTTATTTCATTGCCAAATTTTGAGATAAAAACAAACAACCAAACAAAAAACAACTGCTATCTTGCTATTTAAGCTCAAATCTCTAGACCAGTTAAGAGGCCTAAAAAAGCACAGGCAAGATGTCTGCAACTTTATGAAGAACCCCAGATGCCTATTCTCTCTTTGTGAGTGCTAAAAAACAGAAATGTAGGAATAAAACACCCTCCTTGTTTTTTTTTTTTCCGCCTTGTTTGAGCTCAGCTACTCAAACGAATTTTGATCCAGACACTCCTAAGGCTTGACAAATCGATTTCTCCTGATTGCAAATCAGCTGGTCTTGATTTGCAGTGCATACTCTCTGTGGATTACAATCTTAGAGGAGTTCTAGTAAGAAGTAGTAAGTTTCCTTTTCTAAGGAAAAAAAGGAGAGGATTTGACAAATGCCCTGGAAATAACCATGAAACTTATAACCTTGGACCTCTGGTTGATTAGCTCCCAAAACCCTCAAGAATGAATGTGCCATTCAGACTTCCAGATAACTCAAGTGTAGAAAAATTTTACAAAGATAAATGGGTCATACAAAACAACCCTTCAGATTAAGCTTCTCTGTGATGGCCTTATATTTTTTATAGTATTCTATAGATTTCAAAAGGCCTGCATATAAATTACGCATAATCCCTCCAAAATTACCAAGAGAGATCAAGAGTTTTTTCGAATGAAGAAAGAGAGATTGAGGAAGGTTACAGATCTTTCTAAAGTGACTCAGTACCTGTCTAAATTAGGAGCTTGAAAAGACTCTCTCATGTTATCAGTACTATTAATTATATATAAATTTACAGATTACAAGTCAAAATAAAATCAAACACACTTATTTTACTAGGATTTGTGCTAAACACTAGAAATAAGAAGCAGGTTAATTTGCCACAAATCAATTAATTGAAAGTCATTTTGCTAAATAATCAATTTGCTGATTTTTATCAAATATATCAATTCTACTTTTCACTTAAAAGCTTTAAAAGGAATGAAGTTAAAATATAAAATATGCTTTAAAAAATATGAACAAAAATTATGCTTATATGCTATCAGAGAAGTCAGGCAAGAGTTCATAAAAAATGAACATATCGGTGTAACAGAATTCCATAAAAAATAAATATTTCCCATATTTAATGCTATTTTCCCACATAGAATTCAGAATTTATAGGGAATGGAAATATTCGAGCTATTTCTAGTAAATTAAACCTAATATAGAGAACATAATTTACATTCACAAATATCTAAAAAAATCAGAATTAAAAAAAAATTAAAGTAAATTAAAATTTTTCAACAGAATAGTTCAGCACTCTAGGAATACAACAAACAAACTTAGTTCCTTCTTTCATAGCCTAACAGTTTAGTGAGAAAGATAGAACTTACCACACTGATCAGTCACACTGATGAATATAAAAGCACAAATGGGGAAAAAAGCAAATACCAGTAACAAATAGAAAAGATCAAGGAAGATTTCCCTGCAAAAGGAACAGAAGTGAAGATCTGAAGGAAGAGTAAGGTTAATTAAGAAAGTTTAGAAATATATCCGCAGCATAAATTTTACTTACTTTTTAATCTTTTACATTAGCAGGGGCTGAGAGCTTCATTGCCACATTTATCTGAATAATGAATATAGTTTTTCTATTGTGGCCAACACCACATGCTTTTTGATTTTCTTTTCACCAAGAATCTTGTGTCAGTCCACTAATGATAATGTTAGAAATTATTTTCATTTCTACTTGTAGGTTTTTCAGAGGGCATCCGTTAACATAAAAGGACAGACTGAACACATTCACTTGAATTCATTAGATTTTGAAGTTTGATAATAACCAGCTCGACTACTGGTTTCTTTTAAATCATATTCCAATTTCATAACTCTCCTATATTCCCGCTTCTCATTTGAAGAATAGAGTTAAATATATTTGCCTTCTCGATTTCTAAAAATAATGAAATAATATATAGGGAACTATAACAAAATATAATTGAGACTTTTTTAGAATGATAACCGTATTATCGATAGCAAATTTTGTCTTTAATATTCAAATTCACAAATCTTTTACTCATGAAAAAATCAAATGGTTTTTCTAATTTAACTTTTGGAAATTTTTTTTATTTTATTTTCCTGAGTTCCAAGAACCCAAACAAAAAAGAATAATGACACCTCAAGTACATTATTGAATTGCTCCATTTGGCAGATACACTAGTTTTCCTTCCTAGCCTTTTCCTGAAGCTAAGTTGTCTTTAAAATAATCATCCTTTCATTGCAAGATTAATGTTTACTGGAATTTGCATAGTTTATAGGCTCACAGAGCATATGAAATACATTTTTCTCAGGGAGATGCCAGTACAAAAACATAAAATATACTATTATGTTAAAATACATCATATTATTGTGTAAAATTGCTTTGTTTTGCTTTGTTATCTAGATTTTTAGCATTTGTGTTTCTTTAAATGGTTTTTCAAAATTATCATGAGACTGAAATTTTAAATTCTAAGCAAGACTGTTAATTTGTGATATATCTTTTGAGTTTTGCCTCATATTGAAGTTTAAAATTTTATATCACATTCTTTATTTGCATAAATAAAAGATATTGATAGAGCTAGAACGGAATACACAAAACTTCCCACCAATAGTCAACAATTGTTAATTTTGTGAGAGAGAAATTACATAATAAAAAGAAACTTACTTTATAAATGCAGAAATTTTATTTATAAGTAAGAAGATCAATGTGAATTGCCTGGGGATAGATTAAAATAGAAAGCACAATGTATAGTGAATAATATTATAATATTTTTGCTACTGTTGGAATCATTTAACAAAAATGCTCCATAAAAATCCCACCGCAGAATCAAGATGCTAATGTTATACCTCATTTATTGCCAGCATATTCAGTGACATTTTATAATGTACATCTGTCAGCCAGAGATATAAATGAATGAGGTGAACCATACAATTTACCCTCAGGAAGTTCCATTAGAGCCCCCAAACTATAATATTTATGAGGTCAGAATCAATTAATCAGATAGCTGTATTTGCTTTTCAGCTCAGCAGGCTCTCTGCTCCACCAAACTGTTGCATTTGAAAATCTTTCGTATTTGGCAAAAAAGTGAGTTTGTATGTGCTACATAAAAGCTATTTTGTAAATCAATTACTTTAGTAACATGGAACATATTCAGTAGTAATTCATGGTCTAAGTGGAGAGAATACAAAACATGTTCACATCAGAAATGTTTTATATCTCAGTAGGAGTCCTAAATATTCTTTATAAATAAGCTATGGTGGTCTCACCTATCTCACAGTTTACTGGATGAAAGGCAATTATGAAAGAAATGCAGGCTTGTGTTTATTCAGCATGGTCTTTCAAACTTTGGGTATGGTGTGTGCATAAGATATGGTGGCAGAACAGAGCACATATCAGTGTCAAAAACAATTCAGTAAGAAATGGACAAGGATCATAAGAACTTTATAGTAGAAATGGCGATAAAGAAGAGGCATGTGTAGTGAACCTAAGAGAATATAATAAATGATAATAGCTGTGTCATTCATAGTGAGCTGCTAGTGCGTCTGCCCCAAAAGCAGGTCTCAGAGCAATTTTAAAAATAGATGATGAATTAGAAGATTTCTGATAGTAGAAATATAATCACTTTTTTTTTTTTTTTTAATTCGAGAAGAGAGACCATGAAGACTGGTACTCTATTAATAAAAATCCTGGTAATCATTCTTTCTATTATTTGGCAACCTGAGTAGACATTAGAAATTATGGAAAAGAATTATAAAAAATACAAAAATCTAGACAAGAGACAATATACTACCTTTATCAAGTCTGGAATTTACATTAAACTCTTATTATTTGTCCAGACAAGTCCTAGGTAATGTGTGCATGTATGTGGAAGTGCGTATATGTGAAGAGTTAGTGGTGGAATATAGTAAAATCAGTGAGCGCTCATGGATGCCTACCATGTACGATAGATGCAGTCTGCTAATATAACCCAGATAAGCTGGGCTGCTTTATAATCTGCTCAGCATGGCATTGCACTAAAACAAAACAAAAAATCAAACGCAACACAAGTGACTTATTAAAGACAGCAAAATAATATTTCTACCTCATCTCCTTTCCGAAACAGATAAAAAACAGTGAAAAAAAAAACCTTCAGGAAAACTAGGAATCTACGAACTATAGTTGCCATTATAGAATATGTTTCATAAGTTTCATGTTTGGTTTAGCAGTATATCCCCAGAATTGAAAAGTAATCAGTAAATATCTGTCAGATAAATGAACTATATGTAGTTTTGAATAGAATCGTAGGCCTTTTTAACCTAATTGAATTCAACTAAGTAGGAGAAAAATCTTTTTTTTATTTCCTTGCTTATCTCTTCTTCAAATTACATCTCTTGGTCTCTACTTTCCATGGGAAAAGAAGGACTAATCCAAAATACAGAAACAAATACTGTCAATCATGTTCTCTTAAGAGGTCAAGGGCTAATATCCTCAAGATTCAAGGATGTTAATGGGGATTTTTGAAGGGTCATTTGGATTATATTCAATTTTATATCTGATATGCTAACACTCAACTCCATTTAAGCAGAGAAACAACATTGAAATACAAAGATGGATACATGCCTATACATGCAGCAAACAGGTTTCACAAAAACTAGATGGCAGGAGTCCGAAGTTCCTAATACATTACCTTTTACTCAAAGTGGCAAGGTTTAGAGGTTTAGAGTAGCTCCTGCAGTGTATTGAGCCTTTGTACATACAGACCATGTTAGGAGTGGTGGAGCTGAATGAAGAAATGGCAAGCTATCTCCCCAAATAGAGGGTATCGACATTGCAGAGAAGAGAGATTACAAGACCCAATCAGCTTTGCACTGCTGATAAGCAGAAGCTGGAAAGAAAGAGTTAAGTGCTAAATCACCACACGTGCTCAATATATATAACTCTATAATACGTCCTGCTCATCACATCTGTCATAATGTGGAATGCATGCTGAACTGAGTTAATGCTGGCTTCCAGGGCAGAGGCCACTGAACGATTTGCACATGTGAAAAAACATACCTGACATGAAGTGCCCTTCTTTCAGCCCTGACTCACAACTTTGGCCCATTTCCACACCAAGGGGAAGCTTGGATTCAAGTGTCTCTGTTTTGAAATGTGCATGCCAAATCGTTTTCCTTACAGTAATATATTCTGACCTTGAGGCGTTATAATTTTTCCAAATATATTCAAGTTACTTGGTATAAAATTAATTAGCTTTCAGAGATGTCAGTGTTTACTGAAGAGGGAGCATCACATTTCTTTATCTGATATTACAATTCAGAATGTGTGGATGTCTTTTCTGATAAATTAGGTTATATTTCAATAGTTTTACCTTTTCTGAGATGACTGCATATTTCGTTTCTGCAGCAAGAATTCAGTAACTCCAGATTTGACGTGTTTTAATCCATTAAAAATTCTATATGTTTATACTATAATTTTTAAATTCTCTGACATTCTGAATTCTTTTTACTCGTACCCATGTAGAAAGAAAGCTTCTGGGATGCATTAAAAATATCTGAAATTACTTGTAATGGAAACTGCAGATATCTAAATAAAAGACAAATTTGGAATTGTACCTGAGCTGTGCTCAGTAATCAAAATGTCAATGACAAAATAATGAAACAAGGAAAAGAAGAAGGGAAAGTCAGTGATGCTGCAAGAAGAAAACCTTGAGAGTGGCTGTTGTAATATATTCAGTTTCAGTATGGTCTTCCATTAAGTGGATGCCTACAATGTGCAATAAATCCACAGTATTAAGCTCTTTTGTTTCCAAATGATCTGGTGACCTCTGGATTTAGATTGCCATTTTTGTATCCTTTCCAAATTGGGAGAGATGTTTTCAGATGATACTGACACATAGAATCATCTTGACCTGTATACTTTGGAGTCAATTCCAGGATGCATTGGTTGAGAGTCAATTGAAAGATGAGAAAATGTATACTTTGTAGTGAGAAGAGGGCTTGATATGACACAGTATATACAATGGCACATTAAGTATAGAAGGGGGAAAGGTGGTAGTCAAAAGGATAGAATAATAGAATTATTAAGCTTTTATAATAAAACAAGTTAAATAGAAAAGCCAACTAAGTGAAAATAGAGGTAATTTGAAAATGTCGATGTCAACTCATAACTTAAAGGAAATATTCCTCTTAATATTTTTTGGAGTTACCTTGTCTACTGCAGGTACTCAATGAAAATTATTTCATCCCACTCTTGACACACAGGTTTTAGCACTAATATCATTTACTAAGGCAACCAGAACTCCTGAGAGAATGGCTAATATCATTTCTTAAGGCAGAACGAATAAATATGGACATGAAATATCTTATTGTAAGAAAGGAAAGTTATTTTCAGAGATATTTAGAGTCATGTAGGAAAGGACAAAGAAGCCAGCATAAAAAGAAGCCTGTTACCGGCTAAGCTGTAAAAATTTGAGCATCAGAAAGATAAAAATTATAGCCAATTAGAACATATGAATATGTTAAAGAAGCTGTATGTCTATCACTACACTAAAATCAGGAAACTAACAAAGAATGAAAAAAGTATTTGTAATGTACTTGAGTTTCTAACGTCATAGTAGGTGCTGCTTATTGTATAATCAAATGGCATGTATCTTTCACTGTAGTTTTAGCCAAGCAAAATTATATAAAATAGAGATGCATTTAAAAAAAAAATAGAAAATTGAAATGGAGAGAAACGTAAAATATGGAGGAATTTTGCATGAAGTGTTTGGTGCTCTCTGTGTTTTCTGCAATAAAATCATCACGACTCCTTTTGTGGACGACTTTAGAAACTTATACTTTGGTTACTCAGCCTATAAAATTGTGGTTGTCCTCTATGAGACAAAATTTAACAGTATTGTGAAATGTCATGTGGTTGTCTGGAAATGAAAGTTTATAGAGAGAACTGGGACCAGGACTGTGGTGTGGCAAAGAGCATAACAATCAGAGAAGGTGGTTGTAATTTCTTCTCCTTTTGGGGTGGAAGAGTAATTGCCTTTCATACAATTCTATGGGGAGTTGGAGTCGTGCCCCTAAGTAACAATCTCTGGTCACTGCAACCTCAAGACTTCTTTTGGGGGCATGTTTGGTTTGTGTATGCTTTGTAGTTGAGCTTCTTTGGTAGCAGTTCATATGGAAAGTTACAAGATTTTGGAGGGGCTGAGGGAGTGTGGTAGGACAGGGAGGGAATGTTTATTCCCCATTCCTGATATTTTCTTCCTTACGGAGGAGCAACTCTTGCTGGAACATTCTTGGCTTCTCTTTGCACTTGAACCCTTCTTTGCCTGGGGCAAGGGGGCAGGGATGAGTTAGGTAGTTGAGACTGAAGGAGAACTGGGCCTGTGTAGTCCAGCCTCCTCCTCTTGAATTCTACTCAAAGGAGTAGATTGCCAGTAATGTGTGTTTTCTGTTCCTTAATATAGAGGTCTTACCTGTGCTGTACCAACCCTCTGTGCCCATGGGGGAGGCCTGCTCCAGGCCACCGTGCCTGTGACTGTATGGGAGTCGTATTCTGTAATTCACTATTAGCAAGTACATCTTCCCAAAGATAGAAATCACATTCTACATTCCATCCTTTATCAAGAAGGCAGGTGCTAGCGCATTTCAACAACTATGATGTACTTCTCACATTCAACATTTCTGAAATTACAAAATGTCTTACAATCCATAAGATATTTGATTTCTGGAAATGTAGTATTTTGTTCTTTCATATACCACTTCTTTGTCTTATTTCACCATTTGTTTATATCTTGGATAGGAAAGAAAAAGGCTGCTATTTATTCGAGCCCTGAAGATTCCAATATGCATGTAAAACACTGAGTAAAATACTAATTAGAGAAGCCAAAGTGTTTCATCTGTAGGATATTTTTGTTCCTGCCCAGAGACTATCCCCAAGTAGGAATTACATTAAAGCCACCAAATAGCAAGAAAGCTTGAATTTATTCTTACACGGCAATGAAAAACACATTGGGAAGCATGGAAAGGAGTGTGACACACTTAGAAATAGGAGTAGGACAAATCTATGGGTTTAAAAGTATTGCTTCAGAATGAAACACATGGGGTTTATTAAGAGTATACTATACTTGGGAAGGATGAATTGGGGAGTTGATATTTTATGCAGTTTAATAAGGGGATTAAAATAATAAGGTATCTTTTTTCTATTAGCATTGAACTAATGTAGCGAAATAATATTGTGAAAAAATATAAATCAAGGACATGCAGATAAAAACCCCAACACACTCTTTTTTTATGGTGAGACAATAAGGAATAAAAAAAGATACTTTCAGAGATTGAGCCATGTTGAATTGGGAGGACTGATCAGAAGTGACATTCAGAAGGGAAATATATTTTGTAGGGAGAATGAAAGGCATAAAGATTAGTCAGTGGAAATTAAAAAACGTTAAAAGTTCACTAATAAATTCAGGGAACTATATAGTTCAGCCCCACCTTAAAGAAAAATAGAAAGAGAAAAAAACCAAAATAATAACAAATATAAAACACAATATCAACAACAGTAAAACAACAACAACAACAACAATAACAAAAGGAGAGAAACCAGATATCAAGGGCAGAATATTTTCATTCTTTTGATCGCAGCATTTATTCAATCCAAAAACACAGGATAACTCTGTGAAATGAAGGTTTCTGTAGTGACTGCACTGGGCAGAATCCACAAGACTATTTCTAGGGCAACACGAGTCTTCCTTGTGGTTATTCCTTGCTTATAACACCATAAGCAGATATTAATTAGAGTTGGAGTCTCAAAAGTTCTTCTGAAACCCAGCAGAGATCCAGGTTGGTATTTGGGAAGGATTCGTGCATTAGACAGAGTGTAGTCATGAGGAAAGCATCCTAGTGTTTGCATAATCCAAATATGTACTCAGAAAGAATCCAAACATGAATCTATACAAACACTCAATGTCCCTCACTGAGCAGGGAAAGTCACCATATACCTGTGAGTGACACTGCTTTATCTCTTCTGCTAACCAGTATCTATATCTAGAAAGAAAGTTGGACTGAGAAAACAAGATTTCTGTTCATTCACTTGATTCATGACCAGAAGTATAATAAACAGCCTGCTTTTGTCCAGCAGGACGGAGTCTGTCGGAGAATTTCCTGAGCATAGAATAGAGATTACACAGAAACTACATCTCACTTATCTTCAAGGCTCCCAGAATGCATATGTCATATGTGTAACAGAGAATTAATGCATATTAACTCATGATTTGAATTATCTGACAGTGATTAGGGTAGTGCCCAGGAGGAATCTGGAACAGGGTTCATATATGTGATGAAGGATGAATGGAAGGAGGCTGGGATGACACTTTATGTGGTTAGAGACACAGTGCCTCCATAATCATGGGGGTAGGAAAGATGTCACTGAATGAGGGGGCTGCAGTATGTTCATTTAGTTCTGCCTACCTTACTCTTTAATAAGGACCTGCTTACTCTGGCGCGTCAACTTAACCACTATATTTAAACTATCATTTCATCATTTTTAGAGAACAATAGTATCCATAGTTAATAAGCCTTATTTGTAGGCAAGATCGTAGGCTTTTTAGTTGAACATAATAGGCAAGGCCATAGTGTAGAGGACGCAATTTGTAGGCAAATCATTATAGCATTATAGCCAATCACAGTGTTTTGGGGGAATATAAATCTGGGATCAAAAGGTCAAGTTTGTATCTGGGCAGAAAGTTATTAGGAAAAAGAGACTAGAAAGAAGGATGATTCCTTTGGTTCTAATTTTCAGGAAATATAAATATAATACTGTGGGAAAGATGTGGTCTTTTAGATGTTTTCCTATTTTGCAATAGTCTCTTATAGGTCTTAGCAATTTCTTTTCCCATGCTGTAATGACTCTCTGCCACCACGAAGGCAGATCAGTGGGTTTTAGAAGGTATAATCTTTGCTTAAACAGGGCTTAATGGCTCCACAAAGTGACTTCTGAAGATAATCAACTCTAAATTTGTTGGCATGCTGAGGAAATCGGAGCACTAATGTAAGAAAGAGTTGCAAGGGGGAAATCAAATCAGAGGAGATAAGAAAGCAGTAGAACTAGTATCTTCTGGCACTTGGAAAGGTGATGGCAAAGTGAGTATTAGCTAGTGGTGGGCTGGCAAAACTTGTACCTTAAGTAAGTTTATGGAGAGTCAGCGATGCCTAAGCTTTTCCAAACAGGCCACATGTTGACATGTATGCCATTCAGAGTTTGTATATAAACAAAGAAAACCAAAATAGATATCTACTTTGACTAATTTAAACATAAACGGAATTTATTAAAAAAATTAGCTTCCTAGAATCTTCAATAAGGCCAGAGAACCTGGTTCGGAGTCTTGTGCCTATAGGAGCAATGCCCATAGTAGTATCAGATATGGCTGCAACCACAACCTTTACAGGGTAATTTTTCAAGGCTTTTGCTTATTGTTTCTGTTGTATCATCTTTTTTTTTTTTTAAATATGTTCACAGAAGTTCTTTAAATCATATGGACACGAATTCTTTATTGCTTTTTTGTGTAGCCAATATTTTCTCCTATATTATAGCTCTAGCTCTTTTATTTTTAATTTAAAAAATACTGTCTATTTAAGTATCAATTATATTGAATTGAGTTAGGTGGTTATGTTTTCCATATGTTCTATATCCTTATTAGCTTTTTCTTCTGCTTATTTTACCAATTGCTGAGAGAAGTGTGCTGAATTCTAACATTTACTGTGATTATAAGTTTGTCTGCTTCTCCTTGGACTTCTGTCATTTTTTTCTCTACATATTTTTAGGCAATATTATTGAACATATACATATTATAATTATTCTATCTGGTGAATTGAATGTTTTATTATTCAATGAATATATTTACCTGTAGTAATGCTTATTGCTTTTTGGTATATTTTTATCTTGTAAAAATATACCAATTGTTGCACTAATATTCTTTTGGTCAAAATTTGTCTAGCATATATTTTTCTGTCCTTTTAGTTTCAAATTTCTGTTTTCTTAAGTTTTATTTGTGTCCCTCATAAGAACATTTGTTGGGTTTTTAAATTTTAGTCAGACAATCTTTGTCTTCTAATTGAAGCATTTATTGTGCTTATATTAATATAATTACTAATTTATTTAGAGTCTATGGTTTTACTCTATATATGGTTTTACTCTGTATTCCATCATATATACTTTTCTCTTTGTCCCAGATATACTATGATTTTTTTTTCTCTCTCCTTTCTTTTACTTTGTTTAGAGTGATTACTCTCCTTTCATTTCTCTTCTCTGCCAGTTTGGAGATTTTACACATTTTCTCTTCATTTAGTGATTATCTTAAAATCAGTTACACAAATTTAATGTGTCAGAGTCTAAAATTAATAACAAGAACATTAAAGTATAGCTACTGGAAAGATAGTTGTATATCTGGCACTTTTTTTTTAAAGATAATATGTTGGTTCACTTGGTAGCTTTTCAGATTTTCTCATTGTCTTTGGTGTTCTTCAGTTTTATAATAGTAAGTCTTGATGTGGATTTATTTTAAAATATCCTACTTGAAATTAATTGGTTTCTCTGAATCTATGAATAATATCTTTCATAAATTAGTATCCAATATTTCTTCAAATATTGCCTTTGCTGTACTTACTATTTATTTCCATCTAGACTTCAATTAAATGTATGCCACAACTTTATTCTTCAACCTTTGTGTTTTAACTGCTATTCTCTTTTCATCTTTTTGATTTTCTAATGTTGCTTATTGGAATACTTCCTACTAAATCCACTCTCCAGTATGTTAATTTTTTCTTCAGCTGTATTGAATCTGCTATAAATGTATCTATTTAGTTTTAAATTTTAGTTATACTTTTCCTTTCTAGAGAATTTATTTTGTTTTAATTTTTTAAGTTCGCTATGCATTATTTTAAACTTGTTCTTTATTCCTTTAAGAATTGTCAAGTAAAATAACTTCATATTTTATCTTTGATTATTCCAACATCCAAAATATTTTCAATTGACAATATTGTTTCTGTTGGATGTCAATTGAGGCAACTTCTTCTTCTTCATTTTCTGATTTTTAATTAAGAAGCATTCATTTTTCTTGGAAAAATATTTTTGAGCCTTTATGAGACCTAAGGATGATATTGAAGTTGTTTCTGACTGGTACTTTGGGTAGTAACTATTATGAAATCCTTTTGACTTAATGACTTGAGATAATCTTGGATGCCACAGATAATGTGACTTAAAACCACAAATCTTTCTGAGGGCCAGTCTGTAGTTATAACTTTTCAGGTTATAACTTGTCTCCCAGACCCCATTCCATGTTCTTGTACTAAGGTCATTTTGTTTGTTGTTTTCTGGAAATAGAATGTCATCTGGTTCAGCTTCACATTTACTCTGTCTTTATGTTTACAGCCCATTGGGACCTCAGTCTTATGATAGGGGATCTCCTATTAGAACCACCATTTGGATGGCGCAAAACTTTATCTTCTTTCCCAAGTGCTATGAAGGACTACAAAAACAAGAACTAAACTTATCTAGACTTGGAAAAATAATTTCAGACTATAAAATCGGATATTTGTTTATTTCCCTGATTTATCAGCTTTGCTTATTTATTGTACTAGTAATTCCTTATTTTGACAGCACTTTTAAGCTTGAAAAAAATTACATATATTTTGTCTAATCTGAGATTGTCATCGTCTTTACCAGTCAATTTTAATAGATAAAGATGGGAAAGAGGGAGGTAGGGGATGAAAAGTATCATTTCGTTAAAATGAAAAATCTGCATTTCTAAGATCATTGGGGATTTGAGTCGGTGTGTGATGTGTGTATGTGGGGGTGGCAGGGGTGAGTAGAATGGGGCAGGATATTGATAATGGCAGAAAGTTAGACATAGAACCTGACAGGAGCTGCATGACAATAAACCACATTAAATATTGATATGAAAATTAACAACAACAGGTCCTTACTCCTCTGGGTTACATTGCAAAATACAAAATGCAATAGGAAGTCAGGTGTCCTGAAATATAGGTATTTTAGCACAAAAAGGCATTGGGCAAACTGAGACAAGTTGTTCACCCTTCTCATAACCCACTTTTCCGTACTTTCCCAATAATTTACAGTTTCTAAATTTCCCCAATTTTGTAAAAAACAAAGACCATTAACTCAGAGTTTTGGTTTGGGAACATCGGCTTGATGGAAGCACTTATATCTGAAATTTTCATGCAAGATCTATGTCAGACTAGGTTCTTGTGTTTTGCAATCTTTGCTGAGAACTCTGCAAAAGATTTTGTTAGGGCTGTCTTTCCTCATTGTTGAGGGCCTTTGGCCTTCCCCCAGATTATGTAACTAAAGTAGTTTTTCTTTTTTATCTGAGAGAAACTATTCAGTTTGTCCTTACCTTCTTTCAGGCAATGATTATGTTTCACAAACACAAAACATTGAATAAATCATACAGTTGTAGAGAAATGTGAAGCAACAGGTTAATATTATGAAGTCAATCAATGCCAGCATTCTCTAATATGTTCTCCCTAACTTTCTAATATCAAATGATAATACAATCCACTTCTTGCATTTGATATCTTGCAACTAATGCAGGATGTTAGCATATGCGAAAGTAAGATACAACAAAGGAGGCAGTGTATAAAACCCTGATACATTATTTTGGGGTGGACTATAAAGTAAACCTGGATTTTCTCTTTCCTTAATTTACATAGTTTAACACTGCCAGTATTTCATTTATATTTGAAACATTTCATATATCTTGAAATACTATCAGGGTAATATATATTTGAGAAAAAGGATCATTCTTTTACAATATTTTTTATCTTTTTTTTTTTCTCTGAGAAAATCAGATTTGAAATTGGCTGATTCTGGTAACACATGATATGCTGTTTGATGTTTTCTGTATTTTTAATTCCAGTTAATCTGGTAAACCCATTTTAAAGATATTTTAATTCCAGTTAATCTGGTAAACCCATTTTAAAGATATTTTAGAAAAATGAAACAAATTCTATGATTGAAAAAGAATAAAATTACATGGTTAAGAGTGTCATATTAGAAAATCTATTGTTCTTGAGTATTTATGAAGATTCTGGTTATTGACATATTTCCCTCCCTGCAAGTGGCCACCTACTGAATAAACAGGTTCTGGTAAGAAAAATGTATTGTATGCATGGATGGCCCAGAAAACTATACATTAAAAAGGTCATGAGAGTCATATTATCAGGTGGAAGCTCTGTCGAAAGAACTACAATGTATTCGTCTCAGTTTAAAAGAAAAAAACAGATGTGTGGACATTTAGCATCACCTTGACTTATAGAAGACACTTAGGTAATAAACAAATAAAAATATTTTGTTTAAGGATAATACTTGGAAATGCTTTTAGTAAGCTAGAGGAGCTGACATAAATAGATGGAATTTATAAATAATTGCATTTTACCCTGATATGTTTATTTCATTTTAGTCACAAAGGAAGGTGACTATAGCACTCAACATCAAGTCAAACAAATACGTATTAACACGATGAAATAATGTGTCTGAGTAATATACAAAAATGCATTATACATTAATATAGAGGGCTATGGATAAATGTCATTTATTACTGCTATTAGAAATACACATTAATTAATGCTCAAGTGGATTCGTTTTACCATCATTTTATGAAATGTAGTTATTTATTTCCATAAAATAATTAAAAATATTATAATTTAAGATTTAAATAGTTCAGGTTTTAAAATATTAAATTATTTAGGGATCTGAAAATATGTGGTTAATTATTTAGAGACCTTATTAAAGTAATGCTTTAGCATTATGTAGCTCTTTTTCTTCTAACTATAAGCATTTATTCAGTGTACTTTCTTCTTTGTCCCTTAATCCAATGTTTCTTCCACTGTGTTTTTTGCAAAAACACAGATTTGGGGTGGAAAGAATGAAAGTTTGAATCTTCTCAAGGGATTTTTAAGAATAGTTTTTCTTCGCTAAAATATAATAAATATAATAATTAAGGTAACATATAATATAACAGATCAATACATTGTAGTTCTTTAAACAGAGCTTCCACCTGATAATATGACTTTCATGACCCTTTTAATGTATAGTTTTCTGGTCCATCCATGTATATAATGCATTTTTCTTACCAGAGCCTATTTATTCAGTTAGCTGTGGAGACTTAAGTATCTTTTCTATCATAGTTTCAGCTATCTGAAAACACGTTTGAGAGAAATATTAATAGACATTTTCTTGAGATGTACATTATATTTCTGTCTTTAAAATTTGACAGTAAGAAAATTATATAGAGCCCAATATCTATTCTGAATGCGTCTCTATTTAAAGATCAGAATAATCGCATAATTTAAAATGGTCTCACAAATCATTTCATTTTACTGTCCTATTAATATTAAATTACATGCCTAAGCATATAAGCTAGTTAGTTTTAAAGCTGGGAGTAAATCTCAAATTTTCTTACTCTTAAATGAAATGTTTTCCCCACTATGCATAATTTGTACATAAATTGATATGTGCATTTATGTATTTAACATTTTGATGTGATTGAAATTATTTAATTGAAAACTGGTCCTCATTCATATAAAAGATGAAGAAGAAAATAGAGTCTTGCAGGAATAAGAATTGAGTAGATTAAAATACTTGAGCAATAGATTTGACTAAAAGTTTATTGGCAGCTAAAGCTGCGAGGAAAATTACATTGCATTACAGAGTTTTGTTTTCTGACAACAGAGACTACAGATTCATCTACAGATATAATTTATTTTTTAAAGTGAATTTAAAGTGGAAGATATGAGAAAAGTAGGAATATGATCAATATTTTCAGAGCACCTATTATTTTCCAGGGATTGTATTACCTACTCTATCTATGTCATCTCATTTAATTTTCATAAACACCCCACAAGGTAATCACAGTTTTATACAAGAGAAAACTGAGCCTCAGAGAGATTAAATTAACTGTTAGTTACCCCTCCTCAACACCTACTAAACCCTATCACAAGTGAGTGGCAAAGCCAAGATTTGGACTCCCTTGTCTTGGGTTAGTTGATGGAAAGGAGGGGAGGTAGTTGGGTGCTATGAAGCTTTTTTCAAGAAGTACTTTATATTATCAATTTGTGCAAAAGTATTGTCTATTTTGTAGAAAATAAATTTTATGTGTTACAAATATATGCACTATTTTTTAAAGCTGTTTGGAGTTTTTTAAAATTAAGTCGTCGTCGTCATTGTTTTTAAGGGAAGAGAACAACACACACCAGAAGTTTAGGTAAAAATGTTCTTGAAAAAAAGGGACATGGAAAGAATAGAGAGAGAGAGAGAGAGAGAGAGCAATAGATTTGACTAAATCTATTATTTGCATTACAGAGTTTTGCATTACAGAGAGAGAGAGAGAGAGAGAGAGAAATTTTAAATTTAGGAAGCTACTTGGTCAGAGGAATAGTGGCAAGCCTGGGCATGAAATACAAGGAAATAAATACAAAGAACACATTTACAGTGGAATATCTGCCATATGGAAATGATAAAGATTAGAAAACCGAGGCATGAATCTTTGAACACCCTCCTCTTAGAGCAAAGACAAATAAGGCCATTCGAGTGTGGCCAGCCACAGGGCTGAACCATGTCACCATAATCGGACTTCTGCCAAATGCTGACTCCAAAGCATTTGGGTGTCTGAGACTTATCTAATGGTGGGCATGATTTGATTCTGGGTTATTTAATTGCCAGCTGCTGAGTGGATATTTGTAAAATACAATAATTATCTTGGGCAGTTTTTCTTTTTCCTTTTAGCAAAACTGCACTTGCTGTTAATTATGAAAGATGCAGTTGGCATTTTTGGGGATGTCATCCACAGTACCATAGTCACTACAGGTCAAAAACATTCTGCTTGCATTTGGTCTTTTGGATTTTTCTTTTTGACAGCATCAAAACAGCACAAAGAAGGAAAATTTCAGGGAGGGTTTTCCCCAAAGAATTATGGTTTTGCAGTAGCACTGATTTATCATCCAAGAGACTAGTTCATAAAATAAAGATGTAATAAAACATAATGGGAATGGTTTTTTCTCATCCCTCCACATAGCTCTTATTAACATTAATGGAAATTGTACGTGAGTTTGGAAAGGGGAGGATGCCTGGTATTTCCAAAGGCTTTATATTTAGACCAATTCAATGAGAAGATCTCGGGTGCTTTATTCAAGCACAATATAGAATAAAGGGAGGGACACAGGGGCCTCTCTTTTGAGAATATTATGCTTTTTTTGTTGGAGTAATTTGATTTATTTTACTGTTCAGAAGTGTGGAGACAGAGCAGGAGAACCATGAGACAGAGAGAGAGAAGGGTGCTGCTTTATTACTAAAGCCTAATGCAGTATGAATAAGTTCACTTATAATAATTTCAAAACATGCCCTTTTATGATGGATCTATTTCTTCTTGATTTAATATTCCATGTGGTCTATTTTACTCGACCCCTAACTCTGACAATGTATTAAAAATATCCCAGAAAGGGAAAAGTAAGTAATGATTTTCCCCCCCTGATTGAATCAGATCTTCAAGTCTCTCTGGAATTGCAGCAATTGCCCTAAGCGACTGCTTTTCCTTACTTGGTGAGTGTTGTCGGTGAGGCTGGGAGCATTGTTGAGCAGGCAACACTGATACATTTATTTTTTTGTAATTAAAAAATATGTAACATATTTCTAATGAAAATGGCCTGTAATCTCACTATCTAGAAATACTACTCTATAGTTACATTAATATATATATATTTATATGAATGTTTATGTTTTATGAAGCTTATGATACTGTATATAGATTTTCATTCCTTGCTTTATAAAATTATTTTATGACGACTATTTCCTCATGTCTTTATATAGTCTTTAAAAACGTGGTTATAGTGGCTAAATAATTGTTCACTCATTTAATCATTCTCATATTGTGTGATATTTACATTGCTGCAAAAATCCTTTTGTATAAATTTTTGTGCATGTAATTGACACAGGACATTACAAGTTTAATAATTTTTGCTATTTTGATAGGTAAAAATATTATTCTGGTGTTTTAACTTTCATTAAATCGATTGATAGAACAACTGAGCAGTTATTCAAATGTTTATTTGGACATGCAGTCTCTCTTGGGTGACCAGACAGCATAATATTTAATAATGCCACATAAATCCTCACATTTGAAGCTGGAGTTCATTTTGAGCTGTATTTAAATATTACCTGTGGGAAAATGTTTTATGGCCGGAAGTAATAGATTTTATTATATAAGTTTTTAGGAACAGGTTGTTTAAAAGAGAGACAGAATCATTTATGGATTGAGAAGGAAATTACGGTGTCCATGTCTCAAAATGTTTGCGAAATCTGTAGGCTAGTGACGAACCCCTTGTTTTCTCTGCAGTTTGAAAGTAAATATTTGTGTCTCAATAATTTGGGTGTGTTGATATCAGATACTGCTCCACGAGATTAGACTGTGAAACCTGCTATGGGCCCTTCTCAAATGACAATTGTTCTGAGCTTAAATGAGCAAAATTCAAATGCTGAAAACTAATGCCTTTGAAAAATTCAGATGACAGTGATCATCACCTCTGGACAAATGAAATAGAATGAAAGTTTTTCTTTTTGGGACTCTAAATACTCTTCATTTCATTTTCTATTCTCCCTCTCCTTTAGTTGTGTATTCTAAACTTGTAGTACTTTTCAAACTTAGCAGCATTAGAATATTCCAATGAGCTTTACACATGTAAAAGATTCTGTGGCCATAACTCAGAACTACTGAGTCAGAATCTTTTGGAGATGAGAATGAAATTTTTACACAGTATTTTCATTAATTTCTTGTTAATTTGAGTTCCAACAAAATACATGTATCTCCTTATCTAATAAACCTACTCAACTCATTCACGCGGCTGTAGATGACAGCTATTGGCTGACAAATCTTAATTCTTCCAGCATCATTGGCATGTCGACTGGACACTAAGTCTAATACTGTGCTACCTGCTATTTCTCAAAGTGTTTTGAACAGGATATTTATCTTCTTTGTAGGAATACCCCACATATTGCAGGATGTATAGGATAATGACACCTTCAACAAAGGTACACTCCTAATATGACAACTCCCAAAAATGTCCAATAGCCCTTGGGAGGAGATATGGAAGAAACATAAAAATAAAAGGCATGATACTTATGATCATTTAGTAAGACAAAATACATAGTTATAATTCAAAATATAATATGACAGAGATGGTACAGACAGAGGTCTAGTAGGATCTAATAAGATAGAAGGGAGTGATGAGTTTATGTTCTATCTGCCTTTTAAAATGAAATTATTATTTTTTACTTTTGTATTATAGGCAGCTAGTTTAATAAAATCAAATATAAAGGCATATAACAGAAACAATAGCATCAATAGTTGGCTCCCCAAAGGCCATCGTTTTCAGTTTTATTAGCTATTTATTTTTCAGCATTTATTTCATATCTTGAAAAATACATGTATAGAGCTGTTCCTTTACTTTTTAAATCTTAAGCCATCTATTATGATATATTAGAATTTATTATTCTTACATTCTCATATGCTACCACCACTTAACATATTTGCTCATTACATTTAATTTCTTTATGTATTTTTCCTATTGAAAGCGACTCTTCCTTTTTTTAATGCCCTCCTCATCACTATTTCTTCTGCTAAACTCTCTGACAGAGTCATACCTTCTTAATGAAGACAAAATTTCTCCAATGACGCTATCTTCTGTCCTCTTCTTTCATTTTTGAGGTTTTGACTTTTTATTTCTTGACTCTCATTTTAGTGTGGTTTGGGGATAGTGCTGGAAAGAAAGTTAATATTTGTTTTCAATCCTCTACCTCTAATGATTGAATTGAATATCTTTAAAGTTGATTTTGACAAGAAGGGTTGGAAAAGGCTTCACAGGGCAGTACTTTATGGTGGACCTTTGTAATGATTTATACTTGCACGGAGAGATGGGCTAGGAAGGAAGCCCATTCAAAGGGTGAGACAGGCACAGAGACGGGATGGAGGGAAGGGCGTGTCTTCCCCACATCTTGTGGAGGAGAAGGAAACTCAGGGAGATAACGATGCCCCTGCGGATGGCATTCCATCAGGGAAGGCCTTTCATGACCCAGTAAAATGTGGGCGGGCAACTGGTTTTTATAAAAAATTTCATGCACTTATTAGGACAGTCACCAGGTAGAAAAGTGAGGCAGCTCATCTGAGGGTGAAAAATAGTTTTCTAATGTCCCTAAACAGGCCCCTTTTACTTTTGACTGAGGAATTGCAATTGCTTCATCGATGTTGATTTTAATAATTATTAAGATGATTTGATTAGTTTTAAAATTAGTACAAATGACTCTCAGTGGCGTATTGTTATCTAAAAAATAGCTTAATTCACATTGAAGCCTGTTTTCCTAGGAAAGTCCTATTCAGTATATCTTGACTGCAGAAAAGTCCCCTTTCTCCCCACAATGATGTGCCTTGCAGCCCCACTGCCACCCTTTCTCTGAGGAGGGCAGTAGAGGCCCACAAATGATGCTTCATTCCCAGTTCTTTGTTTATCTTTCATTATTCATGCTAGGTTTTCCTTCTTTCTTTGAATTCTCACTTTTGCATAATAATTCTATCATCCTTTCTCAGAGGAATAATGTTATCCATTGGGAGGTCCACAATATCTTAACTTTGCACATTTGTATTTAAAATTTTTAGAATCACAAATATAGAACATAAGGGCTGAAAGCTACCTTCCAGATCAGTGTCTAACCCTTGCCTCTTACTGAATCTGAAAATCATAAAGGTGACTTGACTTGCTCAAGGTCTCAATTTAGATATCAATAACACTGAGACTAGACTCGATGTCCCCAAACTCCAGAACTTTTGTCTTAGTTTACTGTGTTTTGGCTCCCGACATCCTATGTGTTCACCCATAAAGGAAGGGCAGTTTATTATTATGAAATTCAAATGTTTGCTCAAATTTTTTTTTTTTAATGTGGTCATTGCTATCTCATTTCAGTTTACACTTAAATAAGTAGGATATTTTTACTCCTTTTATCAGAGGATTTATTTGTTGTTGTTGTTGTTGTTTTTTAATATACGCCATGTATTATATATGTTAGGCTCTGTGAGGGATAGAAAAAAGATTAAAATATAATGTTTATTTGAAGAGACAAGATATACATAAAAAATAGCCATACAAGAAATAATGTGAGATCAGGAAGGAAGGGTGGTTATAACTAGTTACTAGATCAGTCATAACTAGTTGCCAGGTGAATAATCTAAACTATAAGAGAGTTCTGATGGGGAAAAGTTTGCTTACGGGAGAAGTGGGAATTTGCCATAGACCTTGAAGGGTGGATTGACTCGGATATTTGTAGCAAAGGTAGAGGACATCCAGGTAGAAGAATAGTGTACTCATGACACCGATGCTCTCCTGTACCAGACACTGGTTTAGTACTATGCAGGCAGATACATTCTCAAGGACTCTGGAATTGAGCACACACTGCCCTACAACAGAGCTTTTATAGGGCCTGGATAAAATGCATTGGAAGCAAAATGGATAATAGCAACATAGTCACTGTTAATTTTTCATATAGTTAATATTTTCCAGGCAATTTATCCATGTTTTCGAATTAAAAATAAATAATAACCCTTGGAAATAGGTCATTATTATCAGTGATTTACAGGTGAGAAAATTGAGGTTTCAAACTATGGTCTGGACCTTAAGTGCAAATAGAATGAGAATCATATGAGAATTATACAAGGCTCTTTTTACAAAGAACCTGAACCAGGACCCACCATGCAGGTTCTGATTTCACAGTCTACAGAGGATCTGAGCTTTGGAAGAGTGGGTGTGGTCTTGGTTATGGTTGTTTAAACCTCCCAGGTAATGTTACTGTGACACCAGGGCTGAGAATTCCTGCCTTAGAGGGACCAAAGAACAATTCCAAATTCACACTTCTAATAAATGACAAGGCCAGGTTTCAAGCACAAGGGTCTGACTTGAACCTTTATCATTATACTAGGCTGGCCCTAGAAGGGTAGGGCTGCTTGATGGAGAGATCACTGGTAATCCGTGTGTGTGTGTGTGTGTGTGTGTGTGGTGTGTGTGTGGGGGGAGTGTGTGTGTGTGTGTGTGTGTGTGTGTGTGTGTAAGGACACAGGAAAGATATATTCGGGGTACACCGAGTGTAACAATCTGGCTAACTAAAAAAACTAACAGTGGAAGGTTGGACACAGGATCAGAAAAGATGCTTAGGTCTGATTTTGGATGCCATATGCTAGGCACCACTGCAGCATTTCAGGAGTGGAAGCCACACTGCCAGTTTTTGTTCAGGCCACTGGTAATGCCTGGACTGTGGTTCTGAGAACGCTCTGATTAGATGTGCTGTGAATAGTTAGTCCAGGGTCTAGATGGTTGATATCGAAAGGCTGAGCTCAGGGTTTCACTGCACATAAATCTGTTTGAAACAGAAGAGAAGAGACAGAACTGAAGCCAAGGGAATAAACCAGATAAGCTTTCAAGGCCCATTCCAGACGTCCGACAGTGAGAATTAGAGTGATCACATCAAGTCCACTCGACACATCACAGAATAGACTGTGTCTGCTTACTGGATGACAGGGTTTAATTGTTCCTGTTGCAAACTCCCTTATAACACATAGATATGCCTGTTAGGGCCTCTGAATCTACTTTTTTAAAACACGGGGTGAAGCTTCATTAATATGATACTACATTCTAGGATCTCCACGCTTGTGTCCTCACTGAGGAGTGATGTGACACAACTGACTTCATTTTAGAGCTGAGAGAGTTCACTGCTGAGGGAAGTGGGAATTCATGAGGTTTCCCTGCAGCATCTTGATTCGCAGTTGAAGCAGAAGTAGAGCCAGGGTAGGAGGCAATTCTGTGTTAATTAGGGTTCCGTTCCAGTGTCCTCCTGTGTTGAATATTCTTGGTTGCTCCAGAGCCACATCTCGCTAGCTTGATAAATGTCCTAGTGACCTTCGGCTGTGCAGCTTCTTCTTGCCTCACCCCCTTTTGCTCACCTTCCCTCCCTGATCCCCATCAGGGACTCACACCCTGGCATCTGGGGAGTGGCAGGAACGCTGCTCCTGCTTTCAGTTTCTGTGAAATGATGGCGGAGTGGGCGGTGCGCCTATAATAGGTCTTCAGAAAAGAATGCATTGATTTCTCTGTGGATTTTTTTAAAGGCTTTGGGACACGACTGAGGGAATGGCTAATTACTATTTATGACTGTTTCATTTGGAGCTAATTGCCGGAGCTGCTGCAGACACTGAGGCCTTCGCTGCTGCTCTGCACCAAATGTGCAAACAGTAATAAAATGGTCAATGGGGGCTGGTTCTTCGCACACCGCTCCTAAAATAGAGTCTGTGTACGTGCGCATACATGTATGAATGCATGTGTACACACACACACACACACACACACACACACACACACACACACACACATTTTTTCACAAGTTTCAAGAAGAGTCCAGAGATAATTCTTGAAAACTCTCTATTTCTAATAGGTTACAGATGTATATTAGGGCCAATTTGTCGAGGTATAATTCACAATGCTGGAATACTGAACTCAATTGAAAAATGAAACAACTAAGGGATTTTATGTTTTTCTTTCTCTCTAGAGTGACCAGATGAGCAAGGACAGTGAGTGGTATAAAAAAGTTAGCTGGATTCATCAAAGTTTGATGAAAGTAAAAGGAAAAGTATAGAAATATTAAATGAAGACTGGAGGGGTTTCCTCAAGTTATGCTTTGGCTTTCCTCTAATTGATTTTCCTATTTAACATGAACTCAAGGCGGCTGCAATTTATACAGGGTGTGTTCGTGATGTACTCCAGGCAGAGCTGTGCACATCTGGTGAGTAGCTTTTGGTCTGGGTCGCTAAAGATGTTCTCAGTCTGTGTCTCCAAACCCCCAAGCAAGAACTGTCTTCCACAAGAGCATGACAACCAGCAAATACATGCACAGGCAGGGTTCGGGGAAACTGGAGTCCAGGATGGCTGAGGAGGGAGCTCCAGGTCTCTGCTGTTTCTTACGATGAATCCATCTCACAGTCCAGTGAATAGTCCAGACACTGTCACTGTGTTTTCTAGCCACCATCATATCCTCAGGAAAGCTTGACTGTTTTTGAGTCTCACTGATATCCAGTTTAATGTGTATGACATTGTTGGTTTGTTTAGTAATGAGAGCTGCGCATTATATACAAAGTATGTAACAGGGTAAATGAATACGTAACTAAATGATGAGAACTAGCCTTTCCTCTTAGAAAAGGTGACACTGACCTTGGTTCAGCTTCTGTAAGAACCTGGGAGAGAAGTTCTATTGGACAGTGTCTTTAGGACAAAGACGGGAAGTGCTTGGAAGTGAGAGCAGATGCAGCTGCCTGGTTCTGGAGGAAAGAAGAGAGAGTCTGAAGCTGAAAAGGTTTTTCTGAAAGGGACATAAAAGGAAGCCTGCCACTCTGCTTCTGCCCAGGTCCCTAGGACAGGAATGTTTGGAGATCAGATCCCAGGGCCCTGGTCTCCCAGGCTGACAAATTTCTCTGGTGTTCAACACTGACGTGGACGTAGAGTTGCCCTCGTCTGAGGAAAGCTTAGGGACGAGGCAGTGAGCAACACAAAGGCAACCATGACAGATGCCAGGGGCTCTCACGTACTGCAGGGCAGTACTCCCGTCTTTGGTGATCCTTGGGCAGAGGAAGCAATTTTCCAACCTGAATGCAATTGCATTTCTCTCCATCATCGAGACAGGATTTTAGAGTCAGAAATAAGTTTACTTAGAAAATAAAGCAATGTGATATATTTTGCACCTGAATGTGGCAGATTAAAATCCATACCCATGGCAAATGTTTAGAATTTAAATGACGAAAACAAGGAAATATATACACAGGCATGGTTTAGTCACAGATTAACCCAAACAATGCTTCTTTGTTGGTCGGGTCCCTGATAAAGATTATTCTCTTTATTCTCTTTTATTTGGTTCAGTTCTCACAAAAGCATTTTGGGTTCTGTGCAAGGTGAAGGAATTATAAAGATAAATAAGGTAGGGTTCCTATTAAGGCATTTTCAGACTATTGGGGAAGAACATTTAAATGTGATGTAATAAACACATAAATAAAGATTTAAGAGCTGAACACTTAGCTTTGGATTTTAATTTCTATTGACACATGAGTTTGAAATACTTGTATATGTTAAATTTGTCTGTTTTTTTCTTAGGGAATAGATCCTATTATGTGTTATTTTAAAGTATTATTTTTATACTTTTATAGAGTGTACGTTGAAATGCTGTCATTATTTTTCATAAGCTAGCTCTAATTTCCTAGGGCTGCTGTATGAAAATACTACATACTGAATGGCTTAAAAAACAGAAATTAATTGTGTGACTTTTCTAGAGGCTAGAAATCCAAGATCAAGCCATCAGAAAGGCCATTCTGCCTCTGAAGCCTCTAGGAAAGGATCTGTTCCAGGCTTCTCTCCTAGCTTCTGATAATTCCTTGGCTTGTGTCAGCATAAATTCTATCTTCACATGGCATTCTCTTTGATTACGTGTCTCTGTGTCCAAATATCTCCTTTTAATGAGGATATCAGTCATATTGGATTAGGCATCCTACTCTATTATGACCTCATTTTAACTTAACTAATTATATCTTGAATGGCCTTATTCCTAAATAAGGGAACATTCTGAGGTACTGGGGATTACAATTTCAAAATATGAATTTTGGTGGGGCGGGGGGTGGGGGGATACAATTCAGCCCCTAATAGAGGGTATCATTTATTCTCTGATATACTAAAAATATTTTGTTCCTTGGGAGAATTCTTCTTTGATTTGGTATACTATTATCTTAAGTGGGTCCAACATTTCTTTCATCTTTCTGTATGAAATGCCTAACTAGTATTCTTAACAAAGATGCATGTGATGCCCATTCTAGAGAAGGGTCTGTAGGTAAAGAGAAGATCTGTATTTTCCATTTTCCTGCCTCCCACATGTTCACTGCTAGTGGCTATCAAGATGACCATCTTCATTTCCTGAAGCAACTATGGGAACTGCGTGAAATGACTCTTGGAAAGCAGAGGTTTAGTTTCAGGATGTGCACGTAAGTGTGTGGAAAATAAATGGGTCAAATAAAAAAGTGAATATGGTGCTGCTCCAGGAATCTGATCCTCTGATCTAGAGAGTGTGGAGAAGTCTATCGCGGACATTCCACAGAACAACATGTTCATTTCACTGGTTGATTTTACAGCAGATTTATTGAACTCTGTTATTTTGAGAAAACTAATGAGTCACTATGCAATTGTTCAAAATTTGCAATACTGTTCTACGTTTTAACACTACAATTATATTGTAAAGTAATCCAAGGACAGAAGATTTGTTTTCTTTGTTTCCATACTTTCTGATAATATTTAATAGAGTCCTTTGTATAATACAGGTATTGAGTGACTGCTTATTAATAGTTATGAATTTAAGAGCTTGGTATCTGATCCAGACTAAGTTTCTTGAGGTTCATAGTTTATTTAAAAATATTACTAGTAGTTGATGTATCAGAAGAAAATGTTATAACCAGTTATGCATAAGCAATGGTATTTTGTAATAAAGATAAAATTTTATTTTGTTTTCCTTATACTTTTAAAATTTATTCAAGGTGAGATAGGCAGATAGGTAGTTCTCTATTGTCCCTTGATGCATACTTGGGCATACCCTGGGCCTTCTCTACTCACTCTTAAGTAAACAGACCTATACTCACATTAGGCCACTAAATATAGTAAGAGTTTAGCAAGTAGAATGTATATAGGTCAAAATATTAATAAATACTTTAGTCTTTATTTAAAAAAGAGATTTCTTCCCCTTTGTCAACTTTTAGTGGTGGCTGCTTGGCCTCAGGAAAGGCACTGGGGTAGGTTTCTGCCTTTTGCTCCCTCTCCCACTTACCTGCTCCCACTCTAACTAGCAGACTATAGATCCCTCCAATGTAAAATTTGGGCAAAGAGGATTGGGATGGGAATAGGGCAATTTTACTTGGTGAGATGGTTTTCTTTTTCTGGTTTTTGTGGTTGGTTAAAACTGAAACCTTTCTTTTAGGGCACTTTTTTTGGTTGTTGGTGATGGTCATTGTTGGGGGCCTTGCAAGTCAAGGAGAGCCTTGATTGGGGGGGTGCATCTCTATTCCAGTGGCTCCTTTGATTTTTTCAGCAGCTCTTGGAAATTTAACATATACTTCCAGTTATTTAGCTTATGTTTCCTGCATGCCCTCCCTCCCCGCCCCCACCCAAGTGGTCCTGTTATATAGGAAGCAAGAATTGCCCATTCTGTATTTTTCTCATTCACAGTTGGGCTACATCTGGTTATTATAAACATCTGCCCATCTTTTGTTAAATCCAATGCAGTAATTTCTATCATCTTTCACAACCTGCTACAGTTTTCTTAGACTTAAGCCATGTACCAGATCCTGTGATTCTCTCAAAAACAATGAACGCATTAAGTTGTTCTGTGTTGTGTTCTGGATGCTCTTCTCTTATGCCCAAAGATACAGGAGATGGTAAGCCCGACTTTTCCTCCTGGGGAGGGAGGTAGACCCAAAGCAAACAAAAAGCTCTCTCCGAAAATAATTATCATTATAAATTCTTGCTTTCTGACATTTTTATACAATATACAGTTGACCCTTGGACAACTCAGGGGTTAGGGGTGCAGACTACCCCAGAGTCAAAATTCTGTGTGTAACTTTGACTTCCCAAAAACTCAGTTGGCATTTGTTATCTGCAGTGCATTGGTTCCAAGACCCTTGCTGATACAACAATCTGTGGATGCTCAAGTACCTTCCATAAAATGGCAGCATAGAACAATGCATATAGTGGGCCCTTCTTATCTGCAGATTCTCAAATGGGAGGTGGGCAATAGTGTTTTTGATCTGTGGTTGATTGAATCTGCAGGTGTGAAACTTAGGAATATGGAGAGTTGATTGTATATTTATTGAAAAAAATATACAGGTATAAGTGGACCCGCACAATTCAAACCCGTGTTGTTCAAGTGTCCACTGTATGCACATTCTTTGTTTGTTAGTTAGTTTTTAATTACAAAGTTGAAGACCTTACATAATAAATGCTATTACTTATTCTTTATTCCCAAAGTACCTTAAAATGTGTTATTTTTGAATCTCAACAACTCTATTAAATAGAAAGGCAAGTTACAGTATCCACATTTGATAGATGAGAAAATGGAAGTCAGAGAATAACTAACTTGTACAAGTACAGCTGGCAGCTAAGTTAAAACAGGGCTGGGGCTAAAGTGGATGGAGAGGTTCATTGCCTAGTCCAAGTTACCATACTGAATGTACATTTATTTTTTTTATGATGACTGCTTCACTTCTCACGAGTCAGCCCAGAGAGGCTTTCTCATATAGCTCAGCCATTTTTATACTTTATGATGGGAAAATATGTTTTAAGAATAAATAGTGAAAGATCTATGAAGATGAATACTTCTTTTTATGCCAGAGTTTCGTTGTCTTAGTCAAAACAGGATTATTAAGTAGTTATTTTAAACTCTTTTATAATAGCAACTTTAAGTATAACAACTATAAAACTAAGTATTGTCTATTAATACAAGTGAATTTTAACAAAAGAAAAAAATAAACATGCCATATATTAACTATATTTATCACTGGGTGATACATTTTTTTCTTTATACCTTTTTGTATTCTCAAATTTTCTGTAATACACATGAATTAAAACAACATTAGGGGAACTATATTATTAAAAGGAAGAGAAGATGATTTTCAAAAAAAAAAAATAACAGGTCTTGAACTAGAAACTAGATTTTCTGATTATGTGCAAACGATGAGTGGGTTTTGATAGGGATCACATAGCTCAGGAAGGTGGTGGTGGACATGGAGAAAATAAAAGACTTGAGAAAGGGGAATGTGAGGTTTTGAGGGAAAAGCATAGTTTTCCAATATTTTGCATTCATGGTATTTCAAATAAATGAGTTTGTAAGATTTTTATATTTTTCAAAAGAGAGCAGGAATGAAAAAAGACTAAGGAAAAATACACACAAAAAACTCTCCTTCACTAGTCCCATGGTCTTAACTCAGCTCATACAGTATATCAGGTTTAAGACACCTTGATTGTATGTAATACACTTTATCAATTTATATTGACATAACAAGTAAATATCTTATTCTAATACAGTTTTTTAAAAAACTTATCAGCATAAAAATTACTTTAAAATCAGAGCCAATGAAGACTTTAAGACTTAAAATCCCCGGGATGTTGTCTATTCAAAGGCTAAAATGCTAACCAAACAAAACTAAACCATAAACATGAACTCTTTCTCCTCCTGCTCACCCCCTACCCTAAGCCACTCTGATTTTTCTGGTTTATTTTAAGCCCATGCAGAACAAAACCCTTTCTGTTTCTTAACAAGTGAGAATGACTTGCCCAGACACACAATAAAACATTTGTGACAAGCAAGCATGCATACCCTTAATCCAGATCTTGCTTAGCACAAGGTGCTCTCTGGCTGCCTGATGCAACAAAGGGCCTTCTGTCTCTGCTCCTTGCCGAGGCTGAATGCCAATTGTCTTAAATTTGATTGCTCCTTGAACCCCAGTCCTCTCATGGTGGATGGATGAAAGTGCCACCCAGAATACCGGGACCCATTAGGCTGAGCTAAGTAAGGACATTATTTTAAATCGGGTTCCCTTTATCCTTCTTTCTTTGAAAATTTTAGGTGTAGCCTCGCTTTGCTTCTATACAAGCCCTCAAGTGTTTGCTCTTAACCCCACCGTCCAGCTCCTTTACCTAAAACAGCTGCTTTCCCTACCTTGTCAGGCCATGTTACCTTTAACAAAGATGTTATTAGTCTGAGCTAGCCTTGATTCTGTTAGACATTCATCCAGAGGTATATCATTGTAGGGTGCAATAAGAAGCCTATAGCCAATGTGAAACAAAATACCTGGGCATAAACCAATTGGAGAATGCTATGAAGAGCAGAAAGGGGGAAATAAACTGAGGAGTTATTACTGAGAGGCATTCCCTTAAGAGAGAGAACACTAAGTTGGCCTCCGGGTAACTTTTGTGAAATTCCTCCCAAATCTAAAATTCTGCATGGATTATCCTGTGTTCTTGTCACTTAATTTTTTGGAAAACTAGAATAACATTCCTAATTATGAAGGCAATACATTTATTGCAAAATATTTTTTTTAAAAGACTACAAAGAAGAAAATGAAAAATCCTATAATTTGAGAGTGTAAAAATAATGCAAGATTTCTCTTGCTCTCTATAACAAACACACACACACACTCACACACACATATACACACACAAATGTAGTTTATTTGGTAAGTGATTTTTTTAAATAATAATGTATTCTAGAAATATTTTGTTAGTAAGAAATATTAATTAATATGTGGTTGGAATTTTATATGGATAGATCATAATTTATTCAAGCAATCCTCTGTAGCTGATCTTTTTTGGATGTCAAAATTTTTTAGATTTCCTAAATAACATTGCAGTGGAATTCTTTAGAGTTACATCCCTAATGTTATGGCAAATAACTACAAGTAGACTTTTAAAGTAAAAGAAAATCTACATTTCAAAATATTTTTATTTTTATTGTGATCCAGGAAAATTATTTCTCCTCGGTATATATAACTCTTTTGAAAAGCTCACCAACTTCATATTCTTCTTGGAGACTGCTTTGAAAAAACAGAGCTATTCTTACATTCTATTAGTTCTAATGCAACTTCTTCAAACTATCCTTAATTTAAACTATTAAGCTTAGAGAGTACAAATGGGAGACTTCTTTCATGTGATTATGCTGGAATATATGCATAAATTCAACGTATATTTCTACCTCTGTTTCTTTTGTTTCATGATGACTTCAATGCTATAGTCATAGTAGGAGGCAATGCCTTATCTGTTGTGGATTTCATTCATTTGCAGATAACATATGGACTGCTAATGAAGAAAGTCTTGGGCACACCATTTAATTTTGAAATTCCCTGTGTTCTGCTTGGAAATGTTTATCTTAAAAGAAGCTAGATATTGTTATCTCCACAGCAGAGTTATTATTCTACTGGGAATGAATGAAATTGTCTGGTTATTTGTAAGAGGCCATAAAATTATATTTTGTCAAGTTGTTTAGCTTTATGGGAGTTGTGGTCACTCCTCAATTAAGTTTTTCTTTTCTCAGAGATTTTTTTTTCTGCCAGATGCTGTGTTTTGTCATACAATAATCATAACTGATTTCTTAATTGTGCTCTTGATTCTTTCTTAGCAAAATAGGGCAGCAAATTTTATTGCAATCATTATAGCTAGGTTGTCTGTATGTTTATTGTCAATACAAGTAGTTTCTTCTTTTCAAGTTTGTAGGCCAAGGACAAATCATTCAATCTCCTGGGATGGTCATCCATTTCTCCACTCATAAACACACAAACACACATACACACAAGATCATAAGGCTTTATCAGGAATGGTTAGCCAATCTTCTTGTCTTTTTGTCATTCAAATAGCTATTTATTTTTTAGGGTATAAAAGAACAACTGTGAGTAAACATCGTTCTAGATCTGAAACAGATGTTTTAAAGTAATCTCTCATCTTTTTTACTCTTTGACCAAATAAACCAAAGAAATAGAAAGGTAAGGTTTGAAGTTAACTATTAGCTTAGTTTATGTATCAGAAAGGCAGATGTTTTGATTCAATATCAAAGGTATCCAATCCTCAGTACCTGACTGCTGTACTAAATAAACTCATTTATCAAATTTATTAAACATTTTTACAGCAGTTTGCTAATTACCTTTGTATTGAGACAAAAAAAAAAAAATGGCAGGACATTGTGGGACCTCACAGTAGATGAGACCAAGAGAAGAACTTTTAACAGCATCATTAATAGCATTATTTATTATTTCATACATGTGAAAAAAGAATCAGTCCTTACTTCATATATCTCGCTCAGTTCCATATTAACTTCAGAGTGAAGATAGCGTTTCTTATCTTAATCTATGTGAATAAATCTGAATCTAAGATGTCCCCTTTGCTTTCTTTTCAAGAAGGAATGGGTTTTCATGGAGATGTTCCAGGTATAATCAAGCACTTTACTTTCCTAACTAGAATTAGCTCTGCTTTTTCTTCACTACTTCCCCCATGGATTGGTAAATATACATACACAGAAAAAAATCTCTCTGATTTAGGTGACTTCTTCAGAAGAAAAAAATAATGTTTTGATGCCTTATTTTTAAATTTTAAATAACAGAATGTTTTGTGTATCACTTGGCGTTCAACCAAGGAAGCAAAATTACTTTGAATGGTGTGGTATAAAGGATTTATTTCAGATCTTACATAATATTGGGAGCTGGTGAAGCAACTTTTGGAAAGCTGTTGCCGCTGCATCTGGTGGTGGGGTTGAAGTTGCTATTGATCACTGAAGCCAGTAGTGGAAGAAAAGCTGTAATAAAGGATAAACTTAAATTCATGAAGAAAAACTGGAACCTGCATGTGTCTCTCACCGCATCCAATCCTGAGAACAAAGGGGGCTTCCAGAAGGAGGCCGATGCACTTTGCACACATACCCTATTTAGGGCTTGAAGACTTAAACAAGACCTAGTGGGAGCTGCAGGAGCTGCAGACATGGATGCTGTCCCATATCAATTAGACGATCAAACAAATCAGCAACTTTGTACTTGAGCTGCAGCAGCAGCTCTCATTCCAACTCAACTTCAGAACCTAATTCAAATATTCCTCTCTGTATTTCTCAACCTGGTAAATTTCTAATAATCCTGTAAGAATAGCTCAAATATCACCTATTCTGGGAAGTTTTCTTCACCCCTAGAGGCAAGGCTATCACTGTTGTTTTTATTAAAATATCAAGCACTTTGTATTGTGACTAATGTTTATATTACTGTTTGTCCCAGTAGAAAAGCTCTTTTTGGACAGAAACTGCA
>NW_011888803.1:16150279-16162185 GCF_000151845.1 Pteropus vampyrus
ATGTTCCAGGTATAATCAAGCACTTTACTTTCCTAACTAGAATTAGCTCTGCTTTTTCTTCACTACTTCCCCCATGGATTGGTAAATATACATACACAGAAAAAAATCTCTCTGATTTAGGTGACTTCTTCAGAAGAAAAAAATAATGTTTTGATGCCTTATTTGTAAATTTTAAATAACAGAATGTTTTGTGTATCACTTGGCGTTCAACCAAGGAAGCAAAATTACTTTGAATGGTGTGGTATAAAGGATTTATTTCAGATCTTACATAATATTGGGAGCTGGTGAAGCAACTTTTGGAAAGCTGTTGCCGCTGCATCTGGTGGTGGGGTTGAAGTTGCTATTGATCACTGAAGCCAGTAGTGGAAGAAAAGCTGTAATAAAGGATAAACTTAAATTCATGAAGAAAAACTGGAACCTGCATGTGTCTCTCACCGCATCCAATCCTGAGAACAAAGGGGGCTTCCAGAAGGAGGCCGATGCACTTTGCACACATACCCTATTTAGGGCTTGAAGACTTAAACAAGACCTAGTGGGAGCTGCAGGAGCTGCAGACATGGATGCTGTCCCATATCAATTAGACGATCAAACAAATCAGCAACTTTGTACTTGAGCTGCAGCAGCAGCTCTCATTCCAACTCAACTTCAGAACCTAATTCAAATATTCCTCTCTGTATTTCTCAACCTGGTAAATTTCTAATAATCCTGTAAGAATAGCTCAAATATCACCTATTCTGGGAAGTTTTCTTCACCCCTAGAGGCAAGGCTATCACTGTTGTTTTTATTAAAATATCAAGCACTTTGTATTGTGACTAATGTTTATATTACTGTTTGTCCCAGTAGAAAAGCTCTTTTTGGACAGAAACTGCAGCCTTCTCATATATATGTCCTCATTGTGGAGCATACACACATACATAGAAGTTAAATGTATTTGGCACAAACTAAAAAATAACCTGAGTTTTATATGTCTGGTGGAATGGACATAAATGTTCTATTATTATCATAAATTTTCCACGAATTACTGCAAGAGCACACTTAGAAAAAGACAATTCATTATCTTATCTTGATTAGTTTCTAAGACAGCAAATAACCAGGATAAATTAATCAGAAACCTCCATTACAGAGATATTTTGAGATATGGCAGAAAATGTACTTGAAACCAGCAATGTGGACAGTCCTAGAAGAGATTGCTCTACGTTCACCTACATTCTATGAACTCCCCATATGACAGAAAACCACACTGATATGCATGTTCTAGAGCCAGATTATATTTTGTTTCATTTTAATAGTTCCAAAAAAATGCAAATAGAACTGCAATTTTAATGTAACATGTCTATAAACAATAATTATGCTTTTTAATAATAAAGATGAAAAATTGTTTTGACATGTCTTTCCATAAAATCATTACTCTACGAAGAGAATTGCTGCTTATATAGGACCACTAGTAATTTGTCAAAGATTTACAATTTTCAAAGTAATTAATTTTAGGTCAGGGAACTAAAGTGATTAGATATATTTTCAACAATAATAACTAATACTCTTTTTATCTCTTTCACCTCTCTTTTAAAAATAGAATTAAACAGGATAAAAGTCTTACTGAATATTTTGATTAATGAAAAATTTCTATGCTATTGATATAAGAAAAAGCATCTGAAAATATGTGGTTCAGAGTTCTGACAATGAGATGAGAGCATCCCTCCCCACCACCACCACAACGGCTCATCTTTTTTTTTTTTTATCCATTTACCTTTTAAACTTATGAAAGCTCAGAGCCAAACTGGATACTCTATTTCAATAATTTACTTATGGTTCCTAGAACAATTATGGCTTGTCTTTTTCATATAACTTTTCCCTTTTACATGTTTTATAAACTCATATCTATCTGTCGTCTATTGAATCTATCATCTATCATCTATTGAATCTATCACCTATCATCTATCATCTATCTATCTATCTATCTAGCTAACTAGATGTGTTAATCTGAAACTTATGCGATTTGCGTATTTTTGGTAAAAAAAAATCATCTAGTAGTAAAGTCATGTGGTAAAGTATTAGCAATTTTATATCGTAAGCATAAACCATGGGCCACCTTAATTTCTTTTGTATATGTAGTCACAAATCATAAATTTAAAAAAATATATAGTGACCTTATCGATTTTTCTTGTCACAAACTAATGTGTAGTACATTGGGACAGAAAAGGGCATCGTGATGTTGTGGAAACAAGACACACAAACAACAACAACAAAGATAAAACTTTGTGTTTATGCTAACAGTTAAGAAAAACCATGCGGTTAGTGTATCCAATTGAAAGAATTCTTTGGCATTATTTATTATAAAATGGAAAAGGGAGGTGGAAGTTGATTCAGTCTTAGATTTTAATAAACATAATAAAGGAAATATATTTTTCTTTTTAGTTTTGATTTCCTTTTTATGAAACTTTCCACTGTAGCTACCAAAAGGTATTTTCCTTGTCAAAGAGAAAATCACTGCTAATTTATGTGAATTAAAATGTTTGGGCTGCCAGGAAATAAGGAAATGATTGGTATAATACAAGCATAAATAATATCAATACCTTAACTTATTAATTTTTTTAAAATGTAGAAATACTAACTTTAGTTCTAGCAATGGAAACAAAGTAAATGTTTAGAAAGATGAAGACAGGTTTAACAAAGTTAAATTGTCAAGAAGTTAAGCAAGATAGTGATTATTTCTTGTGGGTGGAGAATGCCTATAAATAAATAAGAATTTAATTAAGAAAAAGTATCCAATTTATAGCTAAAATAGAACATTGTGGACACCACATGACTCTTACATTGTGAATGACAATACAAGAATGGAATGTATGAGTAATAGCATACATTCCATAGGAATATATGAAATATAAGAAGACACATTATATTGATGCCTATCTTTCTGCCTAAATCAATGAATTAATTTAATGTAATCCCAATAAAAATGCCACTCTTGTTTTCTGGAGATAGACAGTTAATTGCAAAATTTACTTAGAGAAGCAAACAACCAAGACTATCTGAGGAAAACTTTGAAAAGAAACGGAGTGAGGGGCCTCCAGACTTACCAGAAATTAATATATATAATAAAACCTCTATAATTAACAATTTGGTATTGGCATAGAACTAGACAAACAACTGAATCAGGATAGAAAATCTGTAAATAGTGTCATTTGCTCATGAAATATAGTATCTTGATTTCTAAGTTGTATTCTACAATAAAAGGAATCAAAGGAACCAGTGCTCTTTGGATACGAGAATTATTCCTGAGCTGGGGCAGGGAAGACAACTTGAGCATGGAATATTTCGAATGCCAGGAAGTTCTTTATACCATTCTGCTTGCTTTGGTGTATGTTTGTTATTTTCAACAATAAAACATTCTTAAAAAATTGGTCTCAACAAATGGTTAGCATCCAAAGGGTTTACTTGGTTTAGCTCAAAAATTATAACAGATTTGTATTATTTTTAAAATAGTTTTTCAAATTAATGAATTGCCTTTTGGTGGAAAAAAAATTTTTGAGACAAAGATAGAGAACTATAGATTAGCTAGCTATACTTCCAAAATCAGATCCTGTTGATACCTTATAAGTTGAGATGCGAAGGAATTTTCTTCAAGTATAGAAGAATACATGTATCTGTAAGAAATTATGCTGTTCTTTGTAGAATAAAATGCCAATATTAGGGAATATGTATCATGAGTTGAGTTTTCAATATCCGAGATGAGTGTAAGCTGCATTATCTACATTGTTTAGCTAGGAAACAGTGGGACCTACTAATGAAACTATTCGCTAGGGTTTTCAATGGAGATCTATAAGTAATAGAAAGAGATCCATTGATCTCTTAGAAAATCAAACCCAATTCAAATGCTCTGACATTTCACAAAAAGTTCTAGTTTCATTACCATAAGTGTAAAAAAAATCTAATATGTCAAGAAAAACAGAAGCCATTCGAATGCTAAATTTATAATGACCAATTGTAATCATAGTTATCAGTATGGTTTGGCAAAAGGAGGTAGATGTTAAATATTTGCCTATTCATAGAACTCCTTAATAGATAGAACTATAATAGAGAAAGTAAATTGATCAAAAAGTTTAAAAAAGCATTCACAAAAACTTAAGAAAAAAAAAACAAGAATCTTATATTCTTCCTTACTTTAAAAGAAAATTTAACTAACTGGAGCTTAATTAAGTCTTTGGTGATGACTCTAATTAAAAAGACATCTTTAAAATATCGATGATTCCATATCGTAGGGTTACTAAAAGACTCTACAAGAAAAAGTTTCTCTAACAGAAGAGATGAAATGATGAGTTTTCTGAGGCTTTGCACACTCATACTCCTACAATTTGCCTTTTGTCTCTGTACTGCCCTGTCACTCCTAGCTTGTAATTGGAAAATTAAGCAATCAGTCCAGGCTAAATAGCAAAATGACAGATGAATATAATTGATATGCAGAGAATCCCTGAACTAAGTTTTACCTTTGTACATTTCTATAAGTAATTGGTCACCTCCCCATCATGGTACAATTCTGTTATTTTCTGTCTCCAAGTATGACCTGATCTCAACTCCCTGGTAATAAAATAAGGAGATCCTAAGAAAACAGTCCATGTTACAGTGCTCAGCAATTTTTCTAAATGTGCTATGTCAATTAAAAGCTGTTTTTTTAAATTGTAGTTCCTTTTCGAATAGTTTTTATAAAATCCCAGATGTGAATGAAATTAAAAAAAAAAAAGCTGCACAAGGTGATTTCTAAAGTTTATTTTAGATCCAAAAGTAGTTTTCATTAAGAAATCCAGTTTGCTCAAGATATCAGAAAGTCTGTTAATTTTAATATTTTTATTTTGTATAATTGGAGGATTTACATCACTTCTTCATAGTCTTACATCTGGTAAATGAAAGAGCCTGAATTTTTGTCTGTTTTTTAAGATGCAAATTTATATTTCAGATGAAAAGAAGTTCTACCCCAGGAACCTCAGTCCTTGCTCTAAAGAATACCCGGAGGGATGGGGTAGTAAATTGAGTTCGTGGAAGTATAGGAATGAGAGAAGCAAAATGAAATAATAATAAAATAAAATTAATAAGAAATAAATTCAGGAAGATACATATGAAAGTGATGAGGAGAAGTAAGAGGAAAAGAGGTGCTATCCTCAAACACAATACAGGCGAGTATGTCTTGAGGGATGTAGGTAAATATGTGAATCACATGGAGTAGTTATTTCCTGGCTCTCAGTCCTCAGAGCTCACCCTGCAAATATAACCTGATAATCTCTGAGAATGCCAGGTATATCACAGGTGATTGTCATTCCACGATCATAGGTCTTGGTTGCCTGAGACAGCCTGTGTTTATGCATGCTGTCTCAAGATAATTATTAATAGTATGCCTGTCACTCTTAAAAGTGTCTTGATAGTAAATTATATGATTAATCTGTGCATGCTTCATTAGTTTTTACATTGCTTAGTGTGTCTGTATGTATGTGTAAGGAGGAAACAAGTAAAACTTTCTTAACAAACCCCTGAAAATATTGTTTTATCTTATTACTTGACCTCATTGTTTTGTGACTCTTATGTATCTTCTAGAAGGAATGGTCTAAGTGGGAAAGGGGTTTAAGCTTGTAAAGCAAGTATAACTTTCTCCTTCCTTTGCTTTTTTGCCACCAACCCTAGCTCTGGATCTGACCCTGTCTCGTTGTGTTTTAATAAGTGAGCAATCAGCTGTGCATTTTGAGCTACTCTCTAAATTTGCTCCAATATAGACACACTTCATCCTTCCCCTTCACAAATGTCTAAGTTAACAAATATGTATGTATGGAGTACCTATCATGTTGCAGATACAGCGCTGAAGAGACTTGATAGTACAGAAAGATCACTTTTCTTTTTAAAGAAAACTCACACAACTAAAAGATATGCAAGCAAGTTACATACACAGTAGATTGTGATGAACCTGGAAGGTAATACTGTAGATCTTTTGTTCCCTGAGAGTCACAGAAGACTGAGTACATGAGGTATGTAGCAGGTTACTCTCAGGCAGCCAGGTCAGTGGTTAGGGAAATCAGCGGGTATATTTAGAATGTAAGAGCTGTGTTAGAATGAGTATACACAAGAGAGGCAACAAGGTAAGGTGTGAAGTCAGATACAAAATTTGAGTTTACAAATCAGGACTTGGAGATGTTTTTCCCCAAAGTTGTCACCAAAGTTCTGAAGAATGCAGAGGTTGTGATTCCTACTGTATCCCCACTGGACCTCACTTATTTGTCTTGAGCAAAACCCAGACAGATATTAGGAAATTATAGTGGATTGTTTTAAACTTAATCAGGCTGTGACTCCAATTCTAACAATTGCTCCAGATGTGGTTTTTTTACTGCAGCAAAGAAACACATACCCTGATATCTGGTAGCCAATTATTGATTTGTTGGATTTTCTTAAATGTCAATAAAGACCACAAAAACATATTGCTTTCAGTTTACAGGGCCAAAAATATTTTTACTGTTCCATCTTAGAGCTATATTGATACTCCAGCCTTCTGTTATAATCTCATCCACAAGAGCCTTGATCACCTCTCCATTCAACAAGCCTTCATATCAGACCCTCCTTTGCTATCAGGCTGATAGGAATCAGGAACAGGAAGTAGTGACTGTCTTGGATATTTTGGAAAGAAAGAAGCATGTGCACCAGAGGATGAGAGGCAAATCTCATCAAATTCATGGGCCTGGAAGCTTAGTGAAATATCCAGAACATGTATACATGTTATAAGATCCTTTCCAAGATGAAGGAAAAGTTATTATATCTGACCCTTCTAATTACTAAGAAAGAGATGTAACATCTAGTAAACCTCTTTGGATTTTGAAAACAGCATATACACATTTTTGGAATAATATACAAGAATGGCAGTTTTGAGTGTGACTTAAAGCAAGAGAAGGCTTTGCCATAGGTCCAACTTGCTATGTAAACTGTTCTGTCACTCGAACTATATCACCCAGCCGACTCAATGGTTACTGAAGTGACTGTGGTAGACAGGTATGCTATGTGAAGCTTTGGTAAAGCCCCACAGCTGAATCATTGTATGGACTTAGGATTTCAGGACAAAACCATGTCTTCTTCAAACACAACTCATCTCCTTTTGAGAGGCAGCTTCTGGCTTATCACTGGGACTTAGTAGAGAAACAGTGCTTGTCCAGGAGCACCTAAGTTTCCCTGAAATTTAGATGCCCATAATAAAATTGATATGGAGTGATCCGCCAAGTGATAGAGTTGGGTGTGCACAGCAGTGTTCTGTTATCATGTTGAAGGGGTTATATGTAAAACAGGGCTTGAGTAGTTACTGAAAGCACAAGTAAGTTGCAAGAAGAAGTGGCTCCGATTCCTGTGGCTCTTACTCCTGCTATATTGCTTTATGGCTCTCAACAATCATCTATGGCCTCATGGATAGATCCTAAGGGATGAATTAATGAAGAGAAAAATTGGGTCCCAATTTACAGATGATTGTGCATGATATACTGAATCTCTCCAAAAGTAGGTGTTTGAGGTAATAAGGACGTATCCTGGGGAGGCCCCAAAGGACTGTAAAAAAGAGAAATCTTTCCAATGGACAAATTTTTTTTACCATTGGACGTGGTTTATCATTTTACTTGGAAGAGAAGATGTCCAGAAATAAAGATCTACATGATTTCATGGGCAATAGTAAACAGTTTTGCTGAATGATAAACAAAAATTAGAAAAAAGCATGATTGGAAAATTAGTAACAAGGAGATGTAGGGAAAAAATATATGAATAAATTTATTCAAATGGGCACAGACTGTGAAGATATTTGTGTCCATTGTAAATGTTCATAAATAGAAACATCAGCAGAAGATATTTGGGCAGCCTGCACAGGATGTGACTCATTCTGTGAATATCGGTCAGCCTCTTTCCCCAATCACCACTATCCTTGCACGATGAGCTTGTGAAGACAGTGGCCATGGGATGGAGATTACGCATTAACTCAGCAACATAAACAACTTTTCAAAAATGCTGTTCTGGCTACAGGAGTTGGTGAGTTCCCAAACTGCTGATAGCAAAGACCTGGAGCTCCAGTATGGCACACAGAGTATGAGACAGCCATCTGTTTGCAGGTTGGTTAAGCTAGACGATTTCCATCACGGAAGGGGCAGCATTCAATTTCACTAAAATAGATCCTTACTCTGCATATGGATTCTCTTTTCCTGTTCAAAATACTGTTTCTAAAGCAACTATCTATGGACTTACAGAATATCTTATTCGCTCTTATGATATTCCACATAGATTGAATCATACTAGCTGTAATACTAAAGTGTTCTGATGGGTTTATGCTAATGAATGCACTAATTTTACCATGTCTTTCATTACCTGGATCTACTGTACAGTTAGAATTATGGAATGGCCTTTTAAAGACTCAGTTACAGTGCCAGCTGTTTTGGGTAATGTCCTCCATGCTGCAGTGCGTGTTTTGAACCAGCAACCTGTTGACAGTGTCATTTCTCCCATAGCCAGTAAGCACAGGACTGGGAATCAAGAAGTGGAAAGTGACCGATTCTCTCACTATTATGGTTAATCCTCTACTAGCAAAATTTTGCCTCTTGTTCCCACAATTTTAGGCTCTGCTGGTTTAGCACAGACTACTCCATGAATCTCCTTTTATGATCTCATCTGGTGACAAAATATGCTTTACTTCCCTGTATTCCCTACAAGCCCAATCTTGCTTCATGGATATCCACACTTCTAACCAGATCCCACAATTCTGAGGTGCTTCAAATGAACAGGGTTGTTTCAGAATGTGCCAAGAACTATACCCAACAAGTGTTGGCATCTGGTAATTCTTCTCTACTTCTTGTCATCATTATGCCTTCCTAATCTAGGCTTGGTTGCCACATAGCCAAGATGCCTAAAATTGTTGTGGAATTCAAGTTTCTGATTTAAGTGGGTGAACTGAGGGTTGCTCAAAATCTACAAATCCTCATCTCTCTTATTTCAAAGTCCAAACTTCTCTTCAGCCACCTGCCAGCTGTTTTCAATGTGAGATTCACTCCCAGATCCCAGTTTACTTCAGTAATCAGGTTTAATTAATTTAACCAATGCCATCTTCTTCCCCAGGATGCTTTCTGAAGATTCTTCACTCTACTTCAAAAGTTGAAATAAATGTTTTACAGAGACTCTAAATAAAATGATCATGGTTCATGAAATTTAAATATTAAGCTTATAAAATTATTTCTACTAGAATAAGACAGGACTTATTCTGTCAAAGCTTCCTTTTCCTTTCGAAAGCATTCATAAGTATCCTATACTTTACATAAGAATAGACATGCCATATATATTTCAATCATAAGTAACCTAAGTTTCTCATAGCTAATCAAGCTTAGATACAACTAGGGTAAAATTAATAACAAAAAATATAACAAAAATTGCCCTGTCTTCAAACTCCTCTAGGTTAATGGCTGTAACTTTCAGACTGTCCTTCTTGAAGAAATCTCAATGTAGATAGTCTCCTTGTAGCACTTCTGACATTTTCTTCTCTGTTGCTACTTGAGTTTTCCATGGGACTTCTCCAGGCTTTATGTTGATTGACCGCACAGTCACGGCTGCTACTCTTTCACACTGCCTTAGGATTTCACTCTTCTCTTTATTGCTGCTATTAGCTTTGTCACACATGGCCTGGCTCAATCCCCATTGATGGCTTTACTAAAATAGCAAAAGGACCCTCTCTGCATCTTTACTGCAATGTTTTTTCAAGCCCTAAGCAGAAATGCCTTTCACTCTATTTCTTATAGAACTCCAAGTGGTTCATGAGCTCTATCATTTGAACAATTTTAATTTTATTGCATAGAATCTTTTTTAGAATCTTGTTCCAAAATCCCCCAGGGGACAATTTGGAAGAAAGTTTCCTTCTTGGTAATCTCATCTCTGTCTCCTTTTCTTACCACTGATACCCAATTAGGATCCCTGAATAGCATCAGTACATTCTAGCAGTTTCCTCAGAGTGAATTTTTCTCCATTCAGTTTGTCATTTTAGAATTGCAAAGCTACTCTTAATTTGCTCTATATTCTCAGAAACAGCTGTCCAAAAGGGTCTTCCTTTATTCAGTACTCTCAAAAACAAACAAACAAATAAACAAAAACTCTTTAGTCCTTCATCCTCATTTTCCCTAACATACCCTGACATATCATGAAATGTCAAAGTGCTAATTATGGCCCCAGATTAAGATTCCTTCCTGGTGTCCTAAACATATACATTCATCGAACTCTAAATCCTAACATTGCTGCTGTTTCCAGGTACTTTACAATGTACTTGATTGCATATATAGAGAAAAAGACGATACTTGGGTGTTTATATGACATGTATAATTAGACCATTAATGTATTCATCTTATAATTTTACATGGTGAAAATATCAATCCTTTGATTTTATTTTTTCTAGCTAACACAACACAAAGTACCAAAACAGATATTTTACTTGTATAAGTAAATATCACCTATTACATGGTGATATACACTACTATGAAAGAAATTGTATCCCATAACATTTTGGGAAAATAACTTTACTCCTTCTGCTTTATTACAATTTGGAATGTCGATGTTCAAGTTTTCCTCTAAGGTCTGAAAAAAAATGTAATCCAGATTTAAAACTAAGGCTTTATTTTTCTTTTTAAGGTCAATAAAAAACTTCCTTCTTTCAAGATTCATTGAAATAATTTATCAGTTACTATTAAAATCCTTCCCATTCATTCAGTTTAGAAAGCCGAGGGTCAAAAGAACTAAAATCTCCCAGTTCTCCTCTCACTCTCTAAATATTAGAGAACTGTGGGTTCAACTAAATAAAAAGTGGCATTATCTTAAAAGTTTTAGTAAATAATGGCTCTTCAATGAGGAGTCCAGACAGTCATAGTGGCTTAGAAGAGTCAACCCGTGATGGGAAGCTGATTTGGCGCAGTGGGTGGGTGAGAGCTTTAAGGTTTGGGTCCCTTTGTGTAGTCCAGGTGTTCTCTGAGTTGAAGAAGGACCTTTTTGTCCATATTTCTTTAGTGCTTTCTTCCCCCCTCCAGTCGAACCATGGGTCAGATCCTCCAAATTGAGAAAGAAAACCGCTTTTCTATGGGATCATAGAATTTTCTGCACAATAGGAATACACTAGCTGAAGAGGTCAATCCAAAACTGAAAAACTAAATGAAGGGGTTCAGAAATATAAACTCGAAGTTGTGGTGCTTTGTCACCTGCTGCTGCTCTTCCATCTAATAATAGAGTAATTGCTAATTCATGATGATAAGCCAAAAGGATGATGATTATGCATGTGCCTGTACAATGGTAAGAAGTGGCACTTTGTTTCCTGTGGCTGCCACCTAACAAAGGCAGCAGTGAGAAGCAGAGTCTGGTTACCCTGGTAGCCATGGTTCTGAAGCCGGCCATCCTGGCATCACTCCGACGGGGCTGTCTTTGTACTCATAGGCTGCCAGTGCTCTCCCCGTTGAAAGGATGAATATGTAGGCCTTTACACAACATCATAGCTTAAATTAGTGGGATACATGGGGCCTCTTGCAGCACCTGCTCCCATTCTCAAATTCCAGCTCTGTTGGGAATTATTATCTTGCTCCCTTCTTCTCTCCCCTCTCCCTTTGCAATTATGTTTAATCCCACAGACACCTGCCTTGGCATTGGGGGACTACTGATAAAAAGAGATGAAAAGACCTTTTATTCGTTTGTATCCAAATCTACCAAATAAACACAACAGGCTCTGGCTAATTAAACATGTCTAAGGGGAAAGTGTGAGAAATCCCCATGAATAAGACACTGAGTGTGTACCCTCCTCTAATTCTGTGAGATCATCTTCACCTGGCTCCAAATTCAGAAAAATATCTACCATATTTAAAACGTTCTATCCCTAAAGCTTCTGATAG
>NW_011888803.1:16162235-16168773 GCF_000151845.1 Pteropus vampyrus
CCTAACAAAGGCAGCAGTGAGAAGCAGAGTCTGGTTACCCTGGTAGCCATGGTTCTGAAGCCGGCCATCCTGGCATCACTCCGACGGGGCTGTCTTTGTACTCACAGGCTGCCAGTGCTCTCCCCGTTGAAAGGATGAATATGTAGGCCTTTACACAACATCATAGCTTAAATTAGTGGGATACATGGGGCCTCTTGCAGCACCTGCTCCCATTCTCAAATTCCAGCTCTGTTGGGAATTATTATCTTGCTCCCTTCTTCTCTCCCCTCTCCCTTTGCAATTATGTTTAATCCCACAGACACCTGCCTTGGCATTGGGGGACTACTGATAAAAAGAGATGAAAAGACCTTTTATTCGTTTGTATCCAAATCTACCAAATAAACACAACAGGCTCTGGCTAATTAAACATGTCTAAGGGGAAAGTGTGAGAAATCCCCATGAATAAGACACTGAGTGTGTACCCTCCTCTAATTCTGTGAGATCATCTTCACCTGGCTCCAAATTCAGAAAAATATCTACCATATTTAAAACGTTCTATCCCTAAAGCTTCTGATAGCAGTTCTACTTAGATCTTCCTTAATTAGATTTTCAGTACAGTTTACTTTGAAAAACATTGTATTCTTCATTTTCTTATCTGTAAGACAAGTAAATGGCAGACAAGATCATTTCTTACTGAAACATTAATCTGAAAGTTTTATATCTCAAAATAGGAGAGTTTTCCTTTTAGATGTTCTCCACCCTTCCCTTGTTATCCAGAATTTAAAATTAATTTTATTAAAATTATTAAAAAATACGTTTTATATTATAAATTACCTTTACAATGAAAAAAAATTGCAGACATCTTAAGCTATCATCCTCTGAAATATCTATGTTTGAAATGAAACCTTTGAGAAAACTGCATAGCTTGTTCTGAATTTTCATCAGCGTGCTATACAGAAACAAATAATGTTTTTATTTTTAAACAGTTATGTTTTGTTGAAATTTAACTCAAAGATTTGAGGGGGGAAAAGTTTGGAGAGACTGGTTGGAGAATGCAAAAAGGCTGTAATAATTTAAAACAATACCTTAATATACAAAGTAATTCTCAAACAACAGTAAAGTCCTTTTCCTTTCCACCTCGAAGGTTAATGTAATTGGTATAACTGTGACAAAAGTCTGAAGCAGGACTTTAACTTCTATGGGACATGGTTCTCATTTATATTAACAGGCTCACTGGTAAATGGTAGAAACAAGCTTTCTCTAGTCTCTGAATTTGTGGGTAGATGCAGGTAGAGAACAGCATCAGTTTGGATCACCCTCTTGTATGGATGAAATATATTTTTGTTTGTTTGTTCAGGGCCAAAGGTAAAGGAAGAAGTATCTAAATATGCAAACAAGTTTACAGTCAACATGAAATATCTTATGGACAAAAAAAATTCTGTTTAAAAAACAAACATGACGTCGAAGTCCCCTAGCATAAAACCAATAATTGTCATGTAATTTTTTGAGTTCAAGCCTAGACTGAAAAAACATACAATCATATGCATTTATGCATTTGAGCTTTTCCCTTCATTATATTTTGCTAAAATTTTGAAGTCTACTTGAATTTAATTGAATTACATAAATGACCCAAATCTGCCATAATGTTATCTGTGTTTTCCTGAATTCCTGGTTTCTAATCCATATTGAGTAGTTCAGAAACATGTAATTCAACATTACATAAAATTTTGGATTATTGTGGGAGAATAACTGGAATATCTTGATAAACTAGAATATTTTACCGAGAGAAGACAGAGCGTCGGATACGAAGCATTGTATTAAGGATTGTGGATATCTTAATGGTGCTAACTCCGCCTGGAGATACTTATCTCCTGAGGAATCTTTGAAGTTGAGTGTGAGAAAAAAATAGGACCTTTATGCATATTTATTTTTATCTAAAAATAAGAAAGAGATAAGGCACAACAGAGAAATGCATACAAGCTATGAACTGATTTACCCTGGAACTCCATTCCATCCATCTCCTGATTGCCCAATGTATTACGCAGTAGGAGAGGTATCAGGTGGAAGGAAATATCCACCCTATAAAGGGTCTATCAGTGGTGCCTTCACACAGATGCACAGATGTTGGCTTTAAAAATTATGTGATGTATTGCAGTTTATATGCCCCTAATTAACTGGGATTTTAAATGATATTACCCCCTTTCAACTAATCTAAATCCTTATGAAATTCAGAAGTAGCTTAAAAAGAGTCCCAAGGAGTCAAGTCTCATTCAAAAAAATAATACAAGCCATGTAATTACAGCAAACAACAAGAGATGGCAGAGCTAACACTTTATATGAGCTCTTCATCAACTGTATCAGTAGGCAAAAAAACAAACAAACAAACAAAAAACCCCCCAAAACTAAAGATATAATTAGATCTGATAAGAAATCAGTACCCTAGAATTAATATTATAAAGAATATTTGAAATAGAGGTATGTATTCACCATGGTTAATGACGAGCCTTGCCTTAGCTATAGATTCTGCTTTGAGATTTTAACTAAAAGTAGCGAAGCTAACACAGCAAGATATTTTAAAACGTCATTAATTTCATTTTTATCTCATCCTTTATTTTTTTTTCTATTTTGTGTGCATATAATAATGCATAGGTGTATTAGTACATTATTAGATTTGTGTAATACATATGTACGTTATTACCTTACCTGGTCTAAAAGGCTTGCATCTGATTGTTGGTTCTGTTCTATGCTCTGTGTGTTGTTGGTGAGTGATATAACCTCCCTGGGTATCAGTTACCTCAACTAGAGAATAACTCAGTTATCATGGTCAAAGTTAATTGTTTGGGTTATTAAAAACCTAATGATACCTAGCCTCAGAAATCTTTGCCAGGATTTTAATGAAAAGCAAGAAAGTCTCATATGTTATTTCCCAGAATCCTTAATTAATAGCCTATCTGTTAAACTCTACTTCACAAAAAGATAACTAATTGTTATGATTACAACTTAGAGGAAGCATGAAGTTATCTCTGTGTTCTGGCTGAAAAAAAATTCTACATGTATGGTTTCCAAGGTAGTATTGCTACCAAAAACATGTGTATTTAGGAAATCTGCCTGACCTTCAAGTGACCTGAAATCTACCAGCACGTATTATGGGCTGAAACATCTGGTGGCTGATAAACTTTTTATTTATTTATTTATTTCTATATCTATTTATTTATTTATTTATTTATTTAATTTATTTTACACGAAGCAGCTTTACTTGAGCAGATGACCAGGGGCTGTGCAATAAGAGTGTGAATAGCTGAATCAATAGATCATATTAGGCTTCTTAGGGACTTGTTTAAGGGCAACATGTGCCTTTTAATTTTCCTTTATTAAGGTTGGCCCCAAACATAGCAGTGTTAGCAGTGGGGTTATTAGTGACTTATTTACTTCATTAAAATTTATGGCACTTTTTACATCTACCATCTGGGGCAATGTCTCCCCACCTCACTGTTAAAATGTAACTTAAAACCATGCTTAGCACCAATAATTCCTGAAAAAAAAAAATACTCTATAGATGGAATTCTTTTTTTCTAATGCCAGGATTACCCTGGAAGGAACTCAATACACAAACACCGTAATAGCAAAGGCAATATTTCCAGCCCAACCACACTCAATCACTGCTAGAACACAAAGTCCTATGCTCATATTTTTGCTGTGTCTTATTTATAGGTACAGAAAAATAAAAGGAAGGGAGTTATTGCTTTAAAAGTTGTAAACCCTGGGGAAAAATGAAAAAAAATCTTAAAATACCTTTGGCAGAATACTGTATATCTTGATCTCCTGTAATTTAATTCAGGGATATTTGGGATTAGGAGGTTACAAATATGTAAATAACATGATGGTTTTAAAATAAAAGATTGAGATATTTAAGAGTTGGTGGACTTTCAGGGCCTGACTGACCCATACAAATTTTCTGATTAAGTTTTGAGAAAAATATTAGTAATAGGGGTGTCCATTTCTAAATTTAATCTCTTATCTGATATTCAAATGCCTATGATGGAAAGCTATGAGATTGAAATGGAAGAGTCTTTAATGCTGAATCTGAGATTCATTTCACAATGGAGCCCATTTGATGGGAAGGAGGCTATTTGGATTAACACTTTGTAGAAACAACTTTTGTCACACAGGTGTGCAGTTCCTGTCTCGGTTAAAGGATGAGGAAGTACTACCAGGAGAAGCTTGTCTATGCTCTAAGCCCTACATGATTACAAGATGATGATAAGCTGATGATACCCCTCCCTAGACCCCACTTGGATTTGAAAAAGAAAGCTATGTGCTGTTGGAGGAAGGGAAAGATATCCTCTCATCTTCCTAGTCTTTACCTTGATTTTAGGCAGACGTATGCTGTCATTGAGAGAAATGTAGGAAACCAACCTCCACAGTGCACTGTCATGATGCCAAAACATCTGCTACTGTGGAGGGACAAGAAAACAGTTGGTATCTAGATTCCTGCACTGGTACAAAGTGAAAATCTTCTGTTCCTAGGAGAGGGCCAGGAAAATCACTCTCATCCAAGATTCCCACAAATACAGGAAAGAGTTTGACTGACATGGAATGGGAATAGGGTGCCTACTCTTTAGATTGTACATTTGAGTGGAAAGTAGAGGTTGTTTGCCATTAGGGAAGAAACAGAAACATTGACAAATATTCCACCTCTACCACAAGTCATGCACCAAGTAAAGGCAACAGAAATATACCTCAAGAAAAACATAAGAGTGTAGTGGAAGATCTTGTTGAAATCTGGAGTTGAGCAGAAACACAAAGAAAATTCTTTAGCACTCCAGGCCTTATAGTAAAAAAAGTAGCACTAATCTATCACTGGAAGAATTTTAAATTTGTGGTACACTAGAAGTAACTAGAGCAACAATAAAACCAAACACAGTCCAACTTCTAACTAGAATGATTAAACCAAGTATACTAATGGCTTGACAAAAGATGAGGCATACCCATTTCCAAGAATAAATACTATTTTCCTCAATCTCTGCTAGTTTTATACACAACGTCTAGCATCCAATAAAAACTTATGAGAAACACAACAAAAATAAAAGGCAAGAAAAAAAACCACATCATTATCAAGAGGCAAAAAGCAACTAACAGAAACAGATTCAGAAATGACCCAGTTAGAACAGGGATTTAAAAATAACTATAATATGTTAAATGATATAGTAGAAAAGATAAACAACAGACATCAACAAATAGGGAATCTCAGCAGGGAGATTACAACTACATGAAGGAGTCAAATGGAAATGCTAGAAATAAAAATAAATAAATAAATAATTTCATCAATTAGCTTAAAAGTAGACTGAGCACAACACAGTGAAACACATCAGTAAAGACGAAGATGGTTAAATAGAAATTATAACAACTGCATCACAAAGAAAAAACAATAATGAAAAAATGGAGTAGAGCAAGTGCTGTAATATAGTGGACAAACTTACAAGTTGAAGTTGCAAAAGAAGATGAAGAGAATGGGAAAGACTAGATAGATTACAAGTAAAATGAAAGAAGATGAACCATGTGGCTGCTTCCTGTGGCTGCTATGGCAAATTATCAGAAACTTGATGACTTAAAACAATAGCAATTTATTCTCTCCCAGTTCTTGAGACCAGAAGTCTAAAATCAGTATCATTGAATGAAATCAATGTCCACATGGGTCCTGTACCTCCAGAAGATCTAGAGGAGCATCTGTTCCTTCCTTTCAGCTTCTGGTGACTTTAGACATTCACTGGTTTGTGGCTGCATCACTCTAAAATCTGCCTCTGGGTCATAATGAGAACACTTCTTCTGCCTCTGCCAAATCTTCCTCCACTAAAAAAGGACAAATATGACTGCATTTAGGACTCGCTCAGATAATCCAGAATAATTTCTCTCTCTTAAGATTTTTAGTTACTTTTACAAAGTCTTTGCCATATAAGGTGATATTTACTGGTTCATAATATGTATGGAAGCTTACCTAGGACACCATGTAATTACGAATGAAAACTGGAGTCCCTATGTTAATATCAAAAAAAGTAGATAAAATAAGAAGAAAAATGGCCAGTGTTAATAAGGGACATTACATAATGATAAAGAGGTCAAAATCAAGAAGTTATAATACGAAATGTGTATGCCTCTAATAAAAGTGCCTTAAAATACACAGAACAAAATCTAACAGAAACAAAATAAAAAATAGAAAAATCTCCAAAGGTAAAGATTTCAACAAACTTATCTCAGTTATTGATAGAAAAAGTAGGCAAAAAATTAGCAAGAATATAAACTTTAAAACATTATCAACAAATTTGACCTTTTTAACATTTATAAACATTTATAAACACTCTGCCCAATAACTGAATAAGAATTTATTTTAAATACAATGGAATATTTACCAAGTTATATCAGTTTGGGGGAAATAAAACAAAATTCAAAAAACTGAAAAATATTGAAATTATACAAAATATAATTTTTAAAATTTTATTCACAAAATAAAATCAAAAAGTAAAACCATAAAGATGTAAAGATGTTAAAACAGTCTGTGGAA
>NW_011888803.1:16168823-16187545 GCF_000151845.1 Pteropus vampyrus
AAAAAAGTAGATAAAATAAGAAGAAAAATGGCCAGTGTTAATAAGGGACATTACATAATGATAAAGAGGTCAAAATCAAGAAGTTATAATACGAAATGTGTATGCCTCTAATAAAAGTGCCTTAAAATACACAGAACAAAATCTAACAGAAACAAAATAAAAAATAGAAAAATCTCCAAAGGTAAAGATTTCAACAAACTTATCTCAGTTATTGATAGAAAAAGTAGGCAAAAAATTAGCAAGAATATAAACTTTAAAACATTATCAACAAATTTGACCTTTTTAACATTTATAAACATTTATAAACACTCTGCCCAATAACTGAATAAGAATTTATTTTAAATACAATGGAATATTTACCAAGTTATATCAGTTTGGGGGAAATAAAACAAAATTCAAAAAACTGAAAAATATTGAAATTATACAAAATATAATTTTTAAAATTTTATTCACAAAATAAAATCAAAAAGTAAAACCATAAAGATGTAAAGATGTTAAAACAGTCTGTGGAACACACACGCACACATACACACACACACACATACATGCCACAAAGGTACTTTGAACAACAACAAAAAAGTACTTTGAACAACAATAACAACAAAAATACATTCAAGTATGTGAAAGATAACTAAGTAACAATCAGAGGAAAATTTATAAGATTAAATGTTTATATAAGAAAAGAAGAAAATGTTCAAGAAATTATTTAAAGTAATACTTTTAAATTTTAACAAACAAAGAACAATTATATGCAAATTAAGCAAAGGAAGGCAATACTAAAAGTAACAGGAAAAAAAATCAATGAAATAGAATACAGAAAAACAATAGAGATAAAGCAAAGCAAGCAAAGCTAGTTCTGTGAAAATATTCAGTACAATTGAAAACCTTTATCCAGACTAATCAAGAAAAAAGAAGCAAGAAAACAAAAATAACTAATACCAGGAATAAACAGAATAATTACAGAAAATATACGTGTTAAAATGGTGACATTGGAGTATTACAAACAATCTTTGTCAATAAATTTATATATATACAATTGAATTCTTTTGCAGTTCTATTAAATAAGCCAAATTTGTAACTTAAAACTTTTTCAAAAAGAAAATTTCAAGCCTATGTAATTTTACTGTTGAATTGTACCTAATATTTAAAAAATAAATAATTATACACAAATCTTTCCAGAGTATAAAATATAATGGTAAATTTTCCAAGTCATTTTATGAGCCTAGACACTATAAGAAAAGAAAACTATAGACCAATATTTCACAAATAGAAAGATTTTAAAATATCCTTAACAAAAGTTATCTAGTCATAATCAGCCATATATTAAAATAACCCTTTACTTTCAAATATGATTTATCCTAGAAATGCAAGGTAAGGTTAACATGTGAAAATCAATTAATTTAATTCATCAAATTCACAAACTAAAAAAGAAAAAGAAATATTATATCAGTAGAGACAGAAAAAATATTTGACCAAAAACATATACATTTGTGATTAAAAAATAGCTCTCAATAGATAAGAAATAGAAAAGTACTTCTTTAATCTAATAAAGTGTGTCTATGAAAATCTAGTGATAACATCACAATTACTGGCAAAAGAATGCTTTCACCCCAAACTCAGTAACAAAGCAAGGATATTTCACTCATCACTTGTCTTCAACATTGTATTGGAGAGCCAACTAGTTCTATAGAGCAAGAAAAAAAAAGAGGCACCAAGCTTGGAAAAGAGAAATAAAACACTTTATTTGTAGCAATATTTTTCTCTAATTAGAAAAATCCTAAAGAATCTACAAAACACTTCCTAGAGGTAATATGTTATTTTTGCAAAGTGAAGGGATACCAGTTCAGCACTCAAAAATCAATCATATTTCTATATGCTATCCATGTCCCATTGGAAATTGAAATGAAAATAAAGACATTTTGAATATATCAAAAACATGATATTTTTAAGACTAAATTTAACAAAACACATGGAAGACCAATACACTGAAAATTTCAAAATATTGCTAAGAGAAATTTGAGAAAATCTAAATAAGCTGAGTTATGTTCTTTGTTCATGTGTTCAGAGTCTCAAAATTGTTATAACAAAATTTTCTCTAAAGACTCAAAGTAACCCCAAATTATTTTTTGTAGAAATAGACAGATTTATTCTAAAATTTATATGAAAATAAATACAATAATTTGACCATTTGCACTTAAGGGAGATTTTCTTTGTGTTAATCCTGCCTGGTGTTCACTGAACTTTTTGAATCTGTAATTTTATGTCTTTCATTGAATTCAGTAAACTTCCAGCTGTTATTTCTTCTACTATATTTTTTGCTCCATTTTTCCTGTGCTTTTCTTTTGACACTCCAATTATATATATAGTTGGTAGAACTTTTGAATCATTGACACGTCTCTGAGGTGCTACACATTTTTGGTCTTTTTTTTTTTTTGGTCATTTTTTTTCTTTTTATTCTTCATTTTTGTTGAATTTTCTTCAAATTCATGGAATCTTTACTAAGTCATCTCTATGCTGATGTTAACCATATCTAGTAAATATTTTTATTTTAAATGTTATATTTCTCAATGCTATAATTTTCATTAGATTTCTATAGTTTCTATTTCATTGCTGAGATTTTATGTCAAATAAGCAGTTTTTCTTTTATAGTTTTGAGCATGCTAATAATAGCTGTTTATGTACTGCTAATTCTAAAATCTGTGAATAAAGTTAGTCTCTATTCACTATCTTTTCTGTATACAATGGCTTATGTTTTCCTATTTCTTCTTATATTGAGTCATTTTAGATTGTGTTCTGGACATTATAAATGACTTCTCATTGAAACTCTGGACCTTATGTTCCTCTAAAGAGTTCTGTTTGTTTTTTCAGGTTGTTAACTTGGCTTAATTTAGACTGAAATTTCTGTTTTGTTTTCATTGTCATTCAATTCTTTTAGTCTTGCTAGGGCTGTTTGTTGTCTACATAATGCATGTGTTTGACTCATACATGTGTCATACAAAGGTCAGCCAGTGAATTGGGGAGAGTATATATGGAATCTGAGTCTACCCTTCTCTGAGTCTTTTCTTTCTGGAATTTATGCTTTCACTTTCTAAGGGATTGGTTGTCCCAAACTCTGTACTGATTCATTAATCCAGTAATGTTGAGGTTTTTCTACTGGAAGGATAGCTGTTCTACATTGAATATTGAGTACTAGTCTCAGATAAAAGTTGTAATATAAGAAACTCAGATAGTGCACAATTTTTGTATTGTACTACAAATCACCAAATTAAATTTTCTAGTATTGACATACAAATTGCCAAATTAAATCAGCAGCTTAAAACAAAAACAAACAAACAAACAAACAAAAACAAATTCTCTCACAGTTCTGGAGGCTAGAAGTCTAAAATCTAGGTGTCATCAGCACATGCTCTGTCTTAAAGTACTAGAGGAGGATCCTTCTTTGCCTTTTCCTAGCTTCTGGCAGCTGCCAGCAACCCTTAGTGTTTCTTGGCTTCTAGACACACATTCCGATCTCTGCCTCCATCATCACATGTCATTCTCTCTGTGTGTCTACATGTCAAAATCTCCTTTCTCTTTCAAGGAAATCAGTAATTAACCTATTTCCTGTTTAGTAAAAAAACGGTGCAGCTTCCAGCCAGTGTTCAATTAACATCACGAGTAGGAATACTACATTTTCTAGTATCTGACATTTTCAGCGATTGAAGTACTAAAAACAGAATTCTATAAATAGAATGATGCCATTTGTTTCCAAAGAGCAATGTGAAAATAGTAATAAAAGCGAGATATTTCGTGGCATACTTTTGGGATAAGGTTAGGACTGTAACCTGAGAGTTATATCGAGGTAAATGCTGCAGCCACAAGAGCCACTGGCAAGTATTCTCAAGGCAAACAGGAAATGGGTTAAAGTATGACCTCATCTTAACTTGGTTTCATCTGCAAAGACCCTATTTCCAAATAAGGTCTAGAAATTAGAACAAGTGCTGGGATTAGAACTTGGACATATCTTTTGGGAGACACAATTCTGCCAACTAAAATTCCTTTCTTCCAAATGTTCCTCCTTCACTCTTTGTCTCTTTTTGTTCTCTTTATGGTATCTTCCAGCAGTTAATTTTTTTCCCCCCAGAATTTATAGTTATTATCTCTAGCAGGGTAGGTTTAATAGGAGCTATTGGGCTATACCTAAGTGGAACTGCCTTCCCTCACAGCTAAGGTGCTCTCTCTCCCTCTCTCTCTCCCTCTCTCCTCTTTCTCTCTTATATCTATCTATGTGTCATCTATCATACATTTTTCTTTATCAGTGGCTATGTGTGTGTTTTTCTCTCTCTCATCACCACAGAAATCCAAAATCCAGGTCCTTGTGATTTTGAATAGAAGATTTATAATTCCACTGGAGTTGAGACCAGATAATTCTTAGCTCCTCATCATACAATCCCTTCTCAATCGCATTTGTTTCATTCTTTAAGAGAAAATAAAACAAGTTGACAAAAAAATATAATGGAAAAGTGGGACACTTTCCTATTTGTCTTCTATTTTTTGTGGCATTTTTTAATCTCAAATTTAGGAAAAGAGAATGGAATATAACTAAATCACACGTTTCTTAATGACTACATACCTCCCCTCTGACTAACTTCAAACTTTGAAAATGTCATGTTTGATTTGGAAGACAGAAAGAAAACTAGACTAAAACCTTCTCTGTCTATAATACTCATGATTTTCATAGAATATTTGACTAAATATAAATTTCTATATCTACATAAAGATTATTGTGAGGATTAAATACATCATTTGAGTTATGTGGCACATACAAACAAAAATAGATCTTGTTTATCAGAATTTGGCCTTATATTGTAACTCATATTTTTTCCATGCTTTCATTCCTCTTAAATTTTGATGGGACTTACAGTATTACAACTTTATATATACAATAAAATAACTAGCTGAGATAAATGGAATTCATACTACATATAACTTGGACCATCTATTGGTTTTAATTTTTCATTTTCCCCTTGAAAGCTGCCTTCAGAATTACTCTTGGATCCTTTTGTTGCATGTAGTCAACCAGTAACAGGTACACAAACCTAGACTGCTCTCTCTAAACATGTGAATTTTTTCTCTTTTCTTCTCGAAGACAGGATTATTACTGTCTCTGTAAATTCTTCCTAGTAGACATGTAACAAATCTTTTCTTAATTTGAGTATTCAAGCTTCATAAGTATAGATTCACTCTTTTTGTTTTTTAATCCCTAGGCACTCAATTTTGCTATGCCTACAATGTTACAATGTGGATAATAACATGCCTTATGCATGCTTTTGAGAAATGCAAGGAAATTTAATTAGAAAAGGTCAAGAAAGCTCTCTAAGATCCTTAGAGGGAAGAACATCATGTGACTATACTGCATTATTAGTATAAAAATAAAATTTTTTCCAATCCCATAACTCTTCAAGAGTCTTTACACATTATTAGTGCATTTAAAAAATAAAATTATAGACTCACTGAATTGAAAAAATCTCAAGAAGTCATGTAGTCCATTCCTTGCTTTGGGAGAGACCACAGTTCTATCATCCCACACACTCTCTCACTTATTTAAAAGCTTCTAAAGAGAAACATTCTAAAACTTTATTTGATAATTTGTTTCCGATGCTTAATATTTCTCACCCACAAAAAATATTATTTTAATCTACTTTTTAGGAAAAGTAATGGAATCAAATTGAAGGAAATATGATTCAAGATACAGATTGGAATTTCTTAGTTAAGAATCACTGATCTTAACTATTTTTACACAGCTAAAGTAAGTATTGGATATAAGGGAAAGGGCAGAGATGGAATTTAAACCTGAAATAAAGTTGATGTCTTGATTATAAACATTTATTTAAAGTATTTTCTTATAAAATTTTAAGAATTTATTTGCTATACAAAGTTGCAAAAAATGTTCATCTCCTCTATCCCACTTTCAATTGCATCTATACTTACACAGATCAGAGATTAAAAATCAGATTTTAAAAAGAAGTCATGATTGAACTTGAGCTAAAAAAATATTAGGGAAAAAATAATCAAGAAAACCTAATAAAGCTGGCATACTTTCCAATATTTTCTTTAGTATAATCAAGATTATAGTATAATCAGAAATACTTATAAAAGGCTCACTAGGCCACTTTCTACTGTAGCTTGGATTCAGAATAATATATACATCAACCAAATGAATTTATTTAAGTAAAGGACATGGTATGCACAGTTTAACTTAGAGGTACACAATATCTCAGGTGAAATATATCTGAAAAACACATACAATTTGAATATATTTTAATTTCATAAATTTTAAGGAAACTTAAAGAGTTGTTCAGTAGTCAAGAAATCCATCTGAACATTTCTGCAAAGGAAGTAATGCTCTCTCTCTTTTTATAAGATGTTTGGTGTGTACTTTCACTATGTATGACCAGTTTGCTTCTATCTGGTCTATTGTCTATGACTTCTTATTTCTGTCTCTCTCTCTCTCTCTCTCTCTCTCTCTCTCTCTCTCTGTCTCTACCAGTTCATAATGCCTCTAACCTCTATTTTTCCTTGAACCTGTTGAGTTTGAGAAATCCATAATTTAAACAAGGAGAGATGTCAAGAAGACAGTTGCAAAAGGCTTTAAATGTATTAATTTGACAAAAATTATGAACCTTCTTATAATCCCATACGAATAAATTACACTTTGGGCTATCAGAATCTTATTACAAAAAATATCATACAGTTTTACATAACAAACTATACTCAAAACTTAGTAATAGCTACTAATTTTTAGCAATTTGATATAAAAAACTACAATGCTACAACAAATACAGAAGTTTCTTAGAATTTTTTTTAACAAGATATGACCTTAAATGGAACATTTGATCCCAATTCTTTAACTTCTATGCCTAGTTTGGATTGTAAAGACATTAATTCAGAAGATACATTTATTTGATTATTTCTAAGCATCTCAATCTTATAGAGAAAACATTTGGAGAAAAAAAAAGAGAAAAAATTAGAAGGAGCAGATCAACAGAAATGCACTCTATGTGATTTCTTTTCAATAATTGGGAACTGAATTTTTGCCCAGAAGGATATCAAAACTAAAGTTAACCTTTTTTAAGTAGCAGCGTTTCAAACAAACATGTGCTGGGAGTTATTTTTAGACATAAAGGTAGAGAATCAGAAATAAAAATTCAGGATGGCTATTAAATAAACTCCCCTCGGGGCCTTGTAAAAGATGATATTTGAATTATAAGTAGACATATCCCATTTTCCACATTCTGCAAGCCATTAAAGATTTCTCATTGCCTAGATTATGGCATGGGAACTGTCCCCTTTTGTATTTCTGTTGAGTCCTGTCTCTACAGTAATTATGAGTTTGGGAGAATAATTAAAAGTCTAATGTTGTTTTTTTATTTGTTTGTTTTTTACATAAGACTGCTTTGAAGCTCTGTGGCTGATCAAAAACATTTTCCAAAAGGCTTTTGATGTATACATGCCTCATTAAGTAAAGGTCAAAATTGGACAATGTCCTGTTAATTTCCTTTTGCTAGAGAAATCAATATCTGCATCAACATTCATTAAATTTGACAGAGCTAAGAAAGTTAGATGTGAAATGTAAATCAATACTTATTCCTAATAGGATTAACTTGCTGTATGGAGAGTATAAAACATCAATTCTTTATATGTATTGTTCAACCCAATACTCCACTCTGGCTCTAGGAAGCCTGTTTTTGCCTGTTTGGCCTTCAACTCTAATCTGGCTTTGGGTTTTTGTTGGCCAGAGCTGACTATTATCCTTGAACAAATTTTACATTTTGTTAATAGATATTCAATGTGATCTTTCCTTTTGTATTAGTATTTGCAACTTGTTAAGACTAAATCATGCCTCATCACCACCACCTAAAAAAAACTAGATGTTTTAAAGTTTCATCATCTATTTTATTTCCATATGAAATTTGCAGATTAAAAAGTTTTATTCCCCCCACTCTTGTAGTTATCAGCAGAGCTTTGGATATCCCATGAATTACAGAATTAAAAAAAATTTAGAAAAGCCTAAATTATTTTTACAAATATCTAGGATTTGTTTGGTTTATCATTACTATTGTTATCTCTGAGATTGTAAACTCTACAATTATGCATTTCCATGAACCCAGCTTTATTTTAGTTGACCCCGATGTTCATAATTATAACTATATGTTATTGCAAGATTCTGAGACACCTTTTGAAATGAACATTAAGTGATGTGCATTCTAGTTACAGTGTTCTGTGAATTTTGTTACATTTTGATTTATTTTAATAGGAAATTTATATATGGCAGCCACTGATCCCCCCACTTTAGCACTAGATAAGGATCTCTGAGCATGTCTTATTTGCGTGGAAGTCTGAACAAGAAATTACTGCTTTCTTCACCCAAACAAATTTGAGTTTGCCAAAATTATCAATAGAGAACAGATACCAGCCAGTACCGTACTCTACTGTGTCCTCCTTTATCTACTAACTCTTTGGTTACCTAGAAATTTCTCTGTAGTCTCAGAACCAGGCTTTGTCTGCAATAGGACAAAGTTTGTACCAGAGAGTACTGGACTACAGAGGCTGAGCAGGCTCATCAGGTTGAAGGAGGTTATCTAGAATGTTTAGAAAAGAAAACAAGAGGAAACACCAGACATGGAAAATACAAAGAGGGATGTTGATTGCAGAAGTTAACATGATAATTTCGAAGAACATGTAGGTTTCTATCGCCTTCTTTAAAACATTCGGTAACTTTAAAACATTCAATAACTTCTTAGGCAATTGAAATAAAATGCCTATTTCTTAAGTTGGTATCTAAATTTCTAGGTAATTTGATGCCATGTCTCCTTCTTTCTACTTTTCTCCTATCACTTTATGAATCAATCACTACATATTTAGTCTTGTTTCTATCCTTGAAACATGCCAAGGGCCAGAAATATTGACTTTCTCCTGTCTAAAACACTCTTCCCTTATATCTTTGTGTGGCTGACTCTCTCATCCCTTGGGTCTTGGCTTAAGTTTCATCTACTCGCAGACGTCTTTTCTGATCATCACTCTAGAGAAAGTAATCTTCCCATTGTGGATGTGCCTATGCTATTACTATTATTTTCTTCACAGTACTTACCACCAACCAAAATGATTCACTCTGTTTATTCATATTTCTATGCCTTCTCACTAGATTATAAACTCCAAGAGTCAAAGATTTTGTAACTAGAATAGAGCCTGGCATAACAAGCTTTTAACACATATCCATGTTGCTTAATAAATGAATTACTAGGAAAAAGTCAGACCCTCTGTCTAGTGAAATTGTGCAAATGGCATACTATGTGGGCTCAGATGGCAGAGATTCAGACACAGGAGACTCAAACAGGAAGCCAGCGATTGAACTTGGAGTGAAATGGTGTCTCACGTTTATGTTGTAATTCCAGTTCTGTTAACAGGGTCCTGTCTAGTTCCCTATGGCAGATTTCTTGTTTTGGGATGAAAGACTTTGAGAACCAGTGACCATACTTGTCTCCTAATTCCAACTTTGTGCTTCTAATTCTTTGTTCTCCTAACAGATTCACTTGATTCTATGCTCTGTTGTGCGGCCTAGACATTGAAAACTCACCTCGGGCCCTCTGAGACCTCCATATGCAGGTCCATCTTTCAGGACTTCTGCCTCCTGCCAATTTCTAGATGCTGATGAGTCTCCAGTGGTGAGGTCTGCTTCCTTCTGTATACCTTCTCCTATCACTTTTCCACAAGATGTCCCATGAGATCTATGTAGTTTCTGAGGTTAAAGGGCAGCCTGGCTTTGTCCACATGCTAATGATATAGGGTTTCCCAAGTTCTCCTTGATATGATCAGAATTAGCCTACGAAGTCTATTTCTTTGAGCCTTAGCATCAATTCCTACAAAATTCAGAGATGAGAAATGAGTACTTATCAATAAGACTGCTTGGCATACTTGAAAAACGAGTGGATCTGTCTTATTTGGATTGAAATTTCTGGAATAACCTGAGTATGCCACTTCTAAAAATATCATAAAATGAGAAGCAAATCTGTAAAATCAAGAAGCTTAGACTTGAAGGCCTTCTCTTACATTAGACCCGTCATGGCCTCGAGAAGGGCCCTAAAATTTGTTAACATGGTTGCGTATTCGTGTAAAATTTGAAAAAGTATGGTATTTCCATTCCGAATCTCCTTCTATCACATTTCTCCTCATATTGGTTGATGTTGGGGTAGTTGTGAGCATTTTGTGGGAGTCCAGCTAAAGAGGAGTTAATTTAGAAATATATTTATCATGAATTTACTGGGATATATTTATGTGGTTTGTAATTTAACGTACACTGAAATTATTGCTAACCATCCTGACAAAGCCTCAGGTTTTCTTCCAAGTGAGGTTTGCTCATTGGTTATTTAATAACGATACTTTTTACCGTAAGGAAACAGTAGTGAAACTAATTTGGTCTTGTTTTAGAAAGGTGGCTACTGCTGATGTATATGGCTTTGCAGGTGATAAGAGCTACATTGTAGTAAAATGATAATCTTGTATCTGACTGTTGTTTTGTGTCTTTTCATTAGCTTTTCCCGAAGTTCAGAGTTAGAGGTATGGGATATAGGGACTTTTAATAAATTTTAGTAAAAGTTAATTATTTATCATAGACCACTGTTTAATGTATGAACTAAGAATCCCCCAGGCATTGATTTCTTAATAAACTTTGTAAAATCATGTCTGTTTATTAGAGAAAACTGTCTTCTTCAAAAATCAAATTTGAACTGTGAAGTATGAAGACAAGGTGCTTTTTCTTTTTGGGGAGGGCTTTTTTTTTGTGCTTGATCAAAATAGCACACTAGGTAGACTTGATTTTGATTTGTGGTTTCATTATTGATATTGGGCAAAAGAGATAACAAAGAAGTGAGTAATGTGCTGCTTAGTATATCTTTGGAGCTTGATTAGAGTGGTGGGTGCACAGAGATTTCATAGCCTCATGGTGCTTTGCAACAGCAGGCTGGGGAGTCAGTTCAGCTTTGAGTTGAATCATGTCTCCATCAGAATGCTGGCCTTCACTGCTGGTACTAATCGGGGCGTCTTGCCTGGGTTTAGCAGACACGGTGAAGAGACAGACAGCACTTTCCCTGGGCCAATTTGCCCCAAGCCAGAAGCAGAGGCTGGTGTCCTGCTGCTGACCCAAGCTGTGCTTGCCCTTTGGCTAATCGGAATATCTCTGTCTCTTGAGCTGTCAGGCTCACATCTTCCAAGATCATTATTTCATTAAAAACATTCTGCAGAAAGACATTGTAGGTTTTTCTTTATACTACACTGTCTGGCTTAAATGGCATTGAGCCTTCAGCAAGATGATGAAATTCTCAACTTGGTAGAGAGGAGGATCACATAAGACTAAGTATTTTACAAATGAAATCTTTTGTTTTTCATGCTAAGTAATCTTTGACTTAGAGTAGTGCAACATTTCAGGAAATAAGATTTTATACGTTAAAGTGGTATAATGGCTTTGCGTCTTGGTGGAGAAGTTGGAAATAGGAAAACAGAGAGAAGGAAGAGACTGAGAGAGAGAGAGAGAGACAGAGAGAGAGAAAGAGAGAGATTAATGGAAGAAAAAAGATTCCATAACAAGGGAAAGGAAGGCAAAAAGACGTGTAAGAGTGAGGAGCATTCAAATGCAAAGTTGACCAGGAATACAGAATGTTTTCATTACTCAAGTACAAATGAAACTAACATGGAAAAATTATAACTTCTTTTGGTCAGTTCCAATATGTTAGTCCCCGCTAATATGAGGTCTCACTTTTCGTGGTTTCAGTTACCTGCAGTATAAAAATATTAAATGGAAAATTCCAGAAATAAACAATTCATAAGTTTTAAATTGCATTGCTGTTCTGAGTAGTGTGATGAAATCCCGCACTGTATCCCTCCATCTAGCCCCGGGCATGAATTATTCCTTTGGCCTGGTCTTCACACTGTAGATGCTCCCTTAGTCACTTAGGACTTAGGAGCCATCTGTATTATCAGATCAGTTATTGAGAAAAAGAGAGAGAGAGAGAAAGAGAGACAGACAGACAGACAGACAGAGACAGAGACAGAGAGACCACATTCACATAATTTTTATTACAGCATATTGTTATAACTGTTCTATTTTACAATTAGCTCTTGTTGCTAATATCTTACTATGCCTAATTTATAAATTTAACTTTATCAGAGGTATGTATGTATAGGAAAAAACATAGTACATATAGGATTCTGTAGCAGTTGCGGTTTTAGGCATTCACTGTGTCTTGGAAAGTATCTCCCCAGTGGACATGGGGGAGCCACTATACAAATTTAATAGAAACACTTACCTATATACCTTTGTTAAGAGATACAACTTATTCAACAAAATGAAAGAACATACATATATACATACTCTAAAGTAATAAGTAGTTCTGCCATTGAAATATAAACTGAATGAAGCAGAGGTCCATATTACAGGCCCAAGTGTCATAACGGCTCTTATTTCATTTCCAGTGAAAAAATAAATCATTTTTTTTCCTGTTCTGCCTTCTTACATGATCCTGTGGGATAAAAAATTCTGAAGATTAATGAGTTTTTAATGACCTAGTTACCTCTCAATTATTGAGACAACATGTGTTAATAATTATCAGCCTCTCCAAATGAATGTTTCAAACATGTGACAAGTGAATGTGCATTTTATTCAACCTAACAAATATGGGTGAATACTGGCCTAAAAAAAAAATGGCAAAAATAAAATGTAGCACAACAACCATATCTTATGTTAGGAGGCTTCAAGAAAAATTGTTTGCTACCTTTGTGGGAAATTTAGAAAATCCAGGGAGAAAACTGTGGATTCTTCCCATGAGCTGTGTGATAGAGTGCTGTGCTCCACAGGACAAAGAAGAGAATACCATACACTTTTTAAATGGCAGCTCTTTTAATCTAATACTGGTTCTTCAGTAACTACAAGTAACCCCTGGAATGATTGTGTTTTTGACATTGCAAAAGATAACCGATGTTATCTTTTGTGTGCGTGTGTGCGTGTGTGTGTGTGTGTTTCAAACTTCTTATTCTTTGCTTTAGGGCATTTGAAATTGGATATGGGGGAAATTGTGATGTTCTTTCCATTACTGTAAAATGAATTCTTGGAGAGCTTGAGGGGCTCTGCTAGCAATTGTTAATGAGGCTTTATTAACCTACGACACCACCCTATGGAATAATAGCATAGTAAAATAGATGTCCTCCCAGGACTCACTTGTTTTATTAATAGTGCAGCAGGGAAGTGTGCAAGGCTCCAGGGAACGAAAATGGCCAGGTGAATGAGATATGAAATTTTTTCTTCGACATCAACAATTCACCTCTGGCTCAAGTCAGCTATGGCCCCAATTGTCCATCACAGTTATTAAGTCGATCTTCATAGATTGTTTTCAGCCTTTGTTTATAAACCAATTAGTTAATTTTAATTCCACATCTATAAGTTCATAGACTCTTCTTTGGGGAAAAAAAAATGTAATTTCTACCTTTAAGAACTCAGAGTTTGAAAAAACAGGAACAAAATAAGTATCCATTATGATTTTTTTTTTTTATCAGTTTTTGTGATTTTCAATTTTAGAAACAGTTTTGTTTGTTTTCTGTTTTTGGAAATTTAGTAAGGTCAGAGAAAAATCAAAGAAATGAGTTCTAAAAGGTTTTTGAGCACTGGGATTGAGGAAGAAGGCTATGAAGAAGAAAATTCACTGGAAGCAAGCAGGCAGAGAAATGCAAACCCACCAGACGCGGGGAGACACAGCTGTGAAGAGGCACTGCCATGCAGGGGAGACAACACGAGGTGCAGGAGTGATTGTCTCTCAATATTCTATGAGTCCTCACATAATAGATTTTAGACGTGGTTGGAAGTTTTCAAGAAAAAGAGACCTCATCCTCATTCCCCTTCAAACCAGCTAAATGGAAAACTACAGCAGTGGCAAACAGACAACTATCATTGTGGTTCTGGTATCGGTTCCTCCCAGATTGAATTTTCTGTCACTCCACATCGCTGGTGTTTGGTTCCATCTTGTCCTTTGATGAGCTGGGTCTTAACTACATTGATAATCTGCTCTGAAGAGGCAGAGAAAACCCATTAACTCACAATCGTTTACAGATAAATAGACACAGGAGGAGTGTATAAAAATTTGCAGTCTCTGCTACCTAGTAAGAATTTGAATTGGTGACCAATTTGGATGCAGGAATTTTTCTCTGTGTTTAAATATCATTTATCCTGAGAAGTATATATTACTGAAATGAACAGGAGGCCCCTTTGGGACTTAATTAGAAGAAGGCTGGACTGAAAAGTGACAGTTTCCATGCTGTTTTGGACCTATGCTCTAGCCCTTGTTTCTATCTCCTGTAGTAATGCAATTAATATCCTGTATCTAGTTTTAATAGAGGCAGTAACTCTAGTAAGACACATTATTGCTTCTTGGCCCAAAGAGAAATGTTCATATATTTCTCTCCTTGCTGTTATCTGTCAAGTCGACTAGCTTCGTCTGCACCCTGAGACATTACACATTCAGGAAAGCAGTTGTTTCCATATGTCTTGGGGGAAAGCTATCATTTTTCAGAAAGGCATGAGATGCATGGAACATTTTTTGTACTCGCTTTCCCTCTGCATATATCAGGTGGTAGCCATTATAGCATTCCCAGTACATATCACTGATGTGAGAAGTGGAACTTCTATAACCTACAGTTAGTATTTGTTTCATTGGGAGACAGAATTATAAAGCTGCTGCCTGACATACAGCAACAGCTGCTAAGCATCTGTCCACTATCTTATGAAAGAATTCAATGAAAGCAAGAAAAAAAATTGGTATGGACTGCTATTCAGAAACTAAACAGTTATCTGAGAAGTAAATTAATGACAAAATTCTCAGTATTCCACCTTTCATTTATTTGTTAACAGTCAAGAATAAACATTATATTATTTTTACTTTTAACCAGCTTTTTATTGACACTTTGATTTCTCTAGATTGCTTTGACATCAATTGTTCACAATTTTAACTCAGGATACAACTCATTTATGAAACCCATTTGGACCACAACAACCTTGGTGCTAGGTGGTAAAGAATTTCTTTTTTTTTTTTCTTATGTTCATTACAGACAATTCAGATATGAGCGTTTTATGTATCTTTCTTTTATTAATAGACTTTATTTTTAAGAGCAGTTTTAGGTTTACAGAAAAATTGAGCCAAAAGTACGGAGAGTTCCCATATACTCTCTCAACACCATTCCCACAGACAGTTTTCCCTACTATTAAAATCTAATGTGGTACATTTTGTTACAATCGATGAGCCAATACTGTTACATTATTATTCACTAAAATTTATAATTTATATTAGAGTTCATTCAGTACTGTACATTATATGGGTTTTGACAAGTGTAAAATGGCATGTATCCACCATTACAGTATCATACAGAATAATTTACCACCCTAAAATCCCCTATTGCTTCATCTATCCATTCCTTTCCCTCTTTCTGAGACCCCTGGTAACCACTTTTTACTGTCTCCATAGTTTTGTATTTGTCACGGTCACATAGTTGGAATCATCCAGTATGCAGCTTTTTCAACATGCATTTAAATTTCCTCCATTTCTATTTGTGGTTTGATAGCTCATCTGTTTTTATCACTGCATAATATTCCATTTTATGGATGTACATAATTTTGTTTATTTATTCACTAATTGAAGGCTTCTAGATTTTGGAAATTATGAGTAAATCTGCTATAAACAATTGTGTGAAGTTTTTTGTGTAGACATAAGTTTTCAACTCATCTGGGTAATACTAAAGTAGCACGATTGTTGGAATTGTATGGTAAACATACATTTAGTTTCATAAAAAAAATTGCCAAACTGTTATTCAAAGTGGGTATAACATTTTGCATTCCCAATAGCAACGAATGAAATTTCCTGTTGCTCAACATTCTTGTCTGCATTTGCCATTGCTCATATTTTGGATTTTGTTCATTCTAATAGGTGAGTAGTGGTATCTCATTGTGGTTTTAATTTGCAGTTTTCTAATAACATATAATGTCATTATATATAATGACATATAATCTTTTTAAATGCTTATTTTCCATCTGTCTATATCCTTTTTGGGAAGGTCTCTATTCAGATCTTTTGCCTATTTTTTAAAATTGTGTTGTTCATGTTTTTATTACTGAGTTTTAAGAGATTTTTAAAAATATTACGTATACCAATTCTTTATCAGTTATATGTTTTGTAAGTATTTTTTCCCAGTCTGTGCCTAGTCTCTTGATTATCTTAATAATACTATTTTTAAAAAATTTATGCAACACAGCTTACTCTAAGAATATCATAAACCTAAGAACTTATGCTTATAATGTTGCTTTTAACCTTTAAGTTCTAAGGAAGCATGTGTATCAATTTTCTGTAGGTAGCATGAATGAAAAAAATCCAGAAGTTCTGGATTCTACATGTGTAAATACAAACTGATTTAATGACATCGGGGGAATTTATTTAATCTTCTTGTAATTACATGGAGGAAAGATCCAGAGAGAACTCAGGCATAAGGTTAAAGGTTAAAGAAGATTTTTCAAAAGCTCCTTTAAAAATCAGTTTAATGCTAATGTTCAGTGATGATCTATGATTTATTCACTTATTCAATAAATAAGTATACTTATTGGTGAATTATTTATTAAGTACCAGGAACTGCTCTGGGTACTTGGTGCTAAGGATACAGAAATGAACCAGACAGACATGATCTTTGCCCACATAAGCCTTACATCCTATTTCTGGAAGAATACAGATGGGTGGGTGGGTGGAGGGAATAAACAATGCAAATGGTAATTTAGTAACAATTTTCCTAAGAGTCTTGAAGCAGTAAAGAATGCCATGCGATTATGATTGACTTATGAGATGACTTGTGGAAGCCAGTTAAAAAAGGGGGGGAAAAAACAGTCATTCTAGAAGATGGAAAAGTATAAGTGAATAGCACCATTATGAGCAGGAAGAAACATAAACTTTTTGAGAAGCAGAAGAAAGATTAGTATTGCTAGAACACAAAATGGACCAAAGAAAGAGGCACAAGAGAAGGCTATTGAAGTTATTGAAAGGATTTGAGAGTGGGCAGGATCAGTAGAAAGAATTTCTTTTAAAAAAAAAAGTATCAAGGTCCTTGTTGAAAATGAATTTGAGTTTGGTGGGACAACATTGATGTGGGGTTAAACATTCAAGAGATTATTGCTATAGTCCAGCTGACAGATGATGGTAGCTAAAAGTTTTGTGTGGGTCTAGAGATTTGAAAAGGATATTTTGGGGTTAAATGGATGTTAATATTTGACAAATGTTATATTTTTTTGGAAGCAGTTTTAAAAAAGCATTAAAGATACTCCTAGTTACCTGGATAATACAACTTGGTGAATAACGGTGCTATTCATTAAGCTAGGGTAAAGGAAGATGAATATGACAAGGAAGATAATAAATTTGGAATATGTAAATGTTGAAATATTTGTGAAAAACTAATTGGAGATGTCAAGTAGACAACGGTATATATAGGTTAAGAATTAAAAGGAAATTCTGAGCTAAAGATTTAAATACTGAGAGTCATTAGTCATCACATATGAATAATATAAAAGAGTAGATCACTATTCACAAAAACGTCTACTTCCTTCTCTCATTGCCATGAAAGGAATTTAATTTCCTGTTCCAAGACTTAGGGCTTGCCATGTGACTTGCTTTGGCCAATGGTATGTTAACAAATGTGACACCGAGGCTCAAAATGTGCTTATACAATTGGGCTGGCCCTATTCTGGTACAGCCTTTTACCAGCCTTGGTGAGTTGCTAGTCCAAGGAATGTAAAAACATGAGCAGAGCTGAACCCAACTTGCAGCCTGAAGACAAACCAAATCAACTCCAGTTCAGATTAAGTGGAGTAAAACTGATCTACAATGCATTGGCAAGATATATGCCACTGGTATTTCATTGTTATATTTCATTCCAGCAATAGCTATCTAAGATATGGCAATGAGCCCATTTAATGAAATAGCAAAAGGTAAGATGAGACAAGGGACTAGGGCAAATCCTGAGGAAAGCCAACATTTAAGGGTTGGGTAGAGGAATGGCCAGAGAAGAAGGGGAAAGTTAAAGAGTTCATAATAACATGAAAATCAAAGAGGTAGGGATTAGTCAATGGCAAAAAATTCTATTGTAAGTTCAGAAATGATAATTTAGTAACATAAAAATTAGTAGTAATATCAGCATGAGTCATTTTAGTAATGAGAGTGGAAACTATATGAGTATAAGCTGGAGAGTCGGTGTAAAATGGAAATATAGACGTAGTTAGCACAGTGCAAGTAACACATGTTAACTTGCTGATTGAAAGATTCCAGTGAAAAGGAAACAAGAGCCCAGAAAAGAAAATGCATAATCACTAGTACAAAGTTTTTGAGAATTTTGTAGGATTAAGATATGGACCACAGATTGACAGTACATACCTGGAGAAACATTCCAAGGTGGGAAAGAGGATTAGTGACAAGAAGTTGAGGAAATTCCAATCAGCAGCTTCATTTTTTTTCCTTAAAAGTGCCGTGCAAGTTTGAAATCATTCACTGAGAATGAGTAAGGAAGTAGGGAATTCAGAGGCTTCATGAACGAGGAGACAGTGGCTTTCCATTTTACATCGTGCAAGAGGGTTAACCATGCTTGCAGTGAATGAGTAAAACCCATTTGTCCTC
>NW_011888803.1:16188660-16198055 GCF_000151845.1 Pteropus vampyrus
CACAGCTGACTCTTACCCCAGGAATTGCTTTCAGCCAAAACTAGTTTTGCCTAATGTTACACCCTCACTCAAGGGACAGGCCATATTCAGTAACTGGTCAGTGTAGGAGTATAATTCTGCGCCCCTTGCATCTACTAGAAACATTTCAGCTTCAGAACTTCCCATAAGATCACCTGAGGCCTCTGTTGCAACTACATCTAATTGCAACTTCTTTCTCTGGGCAATTCTGCTTCTCTCATTCTGTCACAGGTATTTCTGAGAGCACACCTCTATAAGCTTTTTGAATACAGACTTTTGTCTCAGTGTTTGTTGACTTAAGACATTTTGTGCCAGGAGTGGTCCTAAGACACAGACTCTAAAAGGGATTTTGAGTCAGATCATCTGCCAGCCTGTGGACAACTGGGGCTCTATTACTCCAGATAAATAGAATAATAACTAAAAGTTTTCACCAGTGGTGAACTGGTCAACTGGGATAGGGGACCAGTGGAAGTGATATACGGGCATGTAAAATATCCTAGGCATTTGAAGTTTTCTAGGAGAGTGGGAATTATAAGATTATATGACATTACTGGAGGCTATCAATAGACTGGAGAAGCAAGGATGAGGGAGATTAATCATCTTAAAGCAAAGAGTGATAGCTAGACATCCTTGGCAATATATAAAAAGGTTCTCATCTTCTGCAGGGAGAGGTAGGACAAACTGAAGATCAGATCCAGGATGCAATTATATGAGTAACTATGTCCTAGAGAAAGTTGAATTCTAAATCCCAAGAAGTCTGCTATGCCAAAATGAGGGCCTAACTGGGAAGGAGCAGCAAACTGAGACTTGGGATGGAAATATATAGGTCGGTGCACTCAAACTCCTAAATTGTTAGATAGTTCTGAATCCTCTGGACTTGCAGAAGTGGCCCTTTTTTTTTTTTTTTTTTTTTTCTCATCCAAGACTAGTGCCTCTTCCCTTTGAAGACAATGCAAAAACTTCTGCCTTTCAAGACATGATGTGCCCCCTCAGGGCCTGCCCACACAGTTCCTCTTGGCCACCAGATCATTAACTAGGGTCAAGTAAAACATTATGGGACTGGGAAAATGCTGATCTGCTAAGCGGTCCAGACACTGAAGGAATGGCAAGAGAGAGCTAGCATACACCAGGATGAGCCAGGAGAATGCATGTAAATTATATTCTGGGATGACTTGATCAAGGTGAACACTTCCCCTTGAGACAAGGGTTCCATGAGGTAGTGCTAACATGGTGCTAAAATAGCTTTTGGAAATTTTGAGAAAGTGATAGTCTAAGGAAGTAAAATAAAAGTTTTAGTATTGCTGTGGAAGATAGTAGAAGAAAAGATCAAAAGGCACACAGTAGTGGGCATTCCAGAATGTACATATTATATAAGACCAGAAAACCCATCAGTTGACTACGTTCCATAGAAGGGCCCACTGTGTACTACATTTTCCAAAGCAACAGGAATGAGCTTCTAAGAGAAGCATCAGGATCCTTGATAAACCCAGTGGTGGTTGTCTACAAGGATGATATACTGTTAAGGAACTAGGCTTCCTTAGCAATGGAGATGATAGAATCTTGAAATAAAAGTCTAGGTGGCAGGGCTTAACCATTATATATGAAGCAGGTGCAAATATCATAAAAAGCAGTGGGGAGTTAGTGGCAGCCATGGGAACCTAACCTGCAGAAAGTTAAAGAGATGGTTAGTTGAATCTAAACTTTCTGAGGGCAAAAGAGATGGTCAACTAGTATGAATATTGCTCAGTACATACAATCAAAAGAAATAAAGGAAAGGTGATTAGCAGACTGAGGACAGCCATTCTAATAAAAGTCAAGATTCCTTGCCTTCTTTATTTAGGCAGTTTTTAAATGCAGAGCCCATTCAATAAAAGAGAAGCCAAAGCCAGGTTCCCAAAAGGAGGGAACCCACAAAATCTCAGCTTGTAAATACAGTACTAATTTCTTCAGATTTTCTTCAAAGGTACCTATGATCATCTACTTAAGTAACCATACATTGGGGAATAAGAAATACCTAAATATTTTGAAAAATGTTGGACTATGAGGGTCTAGTAATAAGTGGAATCCTTGCTCAGATTCATATCACAGGAAGTTCACTGGGTCCACAGATATATCCAGTGTTTATTTTCTCAGTACTCAAATTTATAATAAGCATGTTCACACTTGAAAGTTGGCAGAACTGTTGTGTTAATTTCTTGGTGTGTAGAGTAAAATCTGCCACAGTGGAGAAGGCCAAGATGAAGTTCCTAAAACTACTCCCCCACCCCATTTGCCCACAGAAGTCAAGACAGTACATAAAAAGCCACATTACATATTGGAAGATATTACTGCCACCCTTAGTGACCTACAGGATTCAAAGATTATTGCCTCCATCACATATCCATTTAATTCACCACTCTGACTCAAAAAATGAAAGATCTTGGAAGATCACAGTAGATGACTACCACTCAAACAAGCGGCCCATTTGCAGCTGGCCAGATGTAGTATATTTATGAGGTATATATCACAGCTGTCACCACTGAGAAGGAAAGAGGTCTCTTCAAGTGATGGAGGCAGCATATTTAACACTTGAAAATCAATTTACCAGGTAACACAGACAGTTCCCAACCTGAGTGGAGCCTAGAGTAGGAAACAATTCTGCATTAGGAACAGCTGATATGGCATCTCTACAATGTGAGCAATAGGACTCAGAAAACCCTATGGCAATAGAGAAAACTATGCTGGGAGAAAAACAAAACACCATGCAAAGTTTCAAGGAAGCCTATTTGGAAAATCACAATGTGGACCTCTGGATTTACCAGATCATAAAATTATGGGTCCAGGAACAATCCATCTTTACATGGAAAATGCTAAGAACTCCCAGTACAGATATCTCAAGACTGGGCACGTACAGGCAAAAAGAGTACAAGTTAGCTGTACCAGCAAGTAACGCGCACTCCTACGCCATCTTTCAATATTGTATGGGCACCTCTCCCTCAGCTAGTACCTGTTGGCTATATGCAGCATCTCTGATAAATAGCCGATAGAGGAGTAAAAAGCCAAGCTTGAGTCACAAAGAGGTTTACTTGGTATTTGAGTCCAAGCCAAAATTAGTCTGCTTCTGCACTGAAACTTCATTCAGAGGTGGCTCTGAAAAACAATGGTGAAGAGAAAGCTTTTGAAAGTTTACCTGGTCATCTACTTTTTGTAGCAATAAAAGTGGTAGGAGGAAAGTATATACATGAGTTCACGGGCAGCAGTAAATGGTTTCATCATTGGTCAGAATCCTCAAAAAAGAAAGACTAGGAAAATCTGCGCCAAGTGGCAGGTACGTGGATCTATGAAAGAGGGATAGGGCAGGGTGTGTGAAAATCTTTGTATCATATGATAACACCCATCAGGTATCCTTCACTGTGAAAGAGCACTATGTAAGCAAGTAGACAGAATAACTCAGACAGTTATTAGCCAAGCTTTCTACTCAAATGAGTCGATGAACAGAGTACTTCAGGGATTAAGGCTGTGCATGAGCCCAACAACAAGGATTTGACTCATCTGGTTAATCTTATTGCTGAATGTCCCACAGTTCAGTAACTCTTAGCCCCTAATATGGCATCATGAAGAGATATACTGAAGAGATAAAGCAGCCACTTAGTGGCAAGTTCATTACACAGGACCTTTTCTATATTGGAAGAGGAAGTGTTTCATCTTGACTGGAATTGACACATATTCTAAATATGGATTTTTATTTACTACTTGTAGACCCTCAGCACCACTATTCAAAGGCTTACTAAGTCTTTCTTCCCTCAATATGGGATCTCACATAATATTATATTGGACCAAGAAACTCACTTTATAGAAAAGGAGATGAGGCAGTGGGCACATGGTCATGGGATTCACTGATACCATGTCAACTAGAGGCCACTATCCTGATAGGGTAAAGTCATTTGGGTATACAATTTATTAAGTATATGTCACACCTGAGATGAGATGATGCCCTAAAAGAATGGAGGGCTATCTAGACACAGAATACAAACAAAATCCACAGCCATTATATAGTACTGGGCTCCCAGTAGGTAGAATATATAGGCCCAGGAACCAAGAGTTGGAAGTAGGAGTGACCTCACTTGGGATCAGTCTCAGTGAACCACTTGGGTAAGTCATACTTCCCATCCCTGCAATTATGCTCCAAGGCAAAGGAGCAGAATTCCCAGAGAGGGAATTTCAACCAGGAAATACATCATCAGTTTCATTAAACTTTAAGTTAATCTGCATCTTCTCATTCAGGGCTATTGTGCTGCTTGACCAGCAGGTGAAAGAATGAGCTACCACTCTGGCAGGGGTACTTGACTCTGATGATTAGGAAGAGATAGGGCTGTTGCTACACAATGGGACAGGAAGGAATAAGTTTGGCATCAAAATACTCTATGGAAGCATCTCCGGCTATCCCCCTAATTTTGAAAGTAAATGGACAGTGCAGCAACTGCACTGAGAAGGACATAGTGATGAGAGTCATGACCTCACAGGGATGACAGCTTGGATCATTCTATAATCTTAGACCAGCAGAAGTGTCAGTCAGGGATAAGGAGAATCTAGATTCATCATTAGAGGGAGATGATTCACATTAATTACGGCCCTGAGATCAGCTGTAGCAGTAGAGATTTCACTTAATTCTACTAAATCCTCTCTTATAAGAATCTCTAGGAAAAGAGACTAACATAAATCCTGAAGGAGCAGTTGGTCCAAGAGGCACAGGGGTGGACTAAGTGAATGTGGCTGTCTGTCGATGAAGGTACAACTGAGACACACATTTCCTTAGCTGCTGGCAGTGTTGTCTGTGGATTCTTCACATCTGAGTTCCTTAGACCCAAAGATGGCTGCCTTGCCCCTCCCAGGAAAAGCGTATATTCAATGACTGCTCAACGCTGGAATTCAAAGTCCCTACCTCCTCAATTTGGAGCATCTTTAAAGGGCTGTCTTGGTATTAATGTTCCCTATGAGATCAAGTGAGGATTCTGGTTCAACTGCATCGTAGTTATCTTCTTCTGCTGAACCCTTTTTTTCTCACTTTTGTTTATGTATTGCGTACTGATTGCATGCCCTGATAAGCCTATTATCCCATGCCAAGTCTATTTCCTGAGGAAACCAACTTAAAACAAATACTAAATCTTCATTGGCCACTGATACTTTTTTCTGGTTGTCCTTTTTATCTTGTGATTTATATGGTGGGTTTCTTGCAACAGTTGTTTTGGATGGGTAATGAATAATTGGTTTTTTTCCAGCAAACATTTTTAATATTAATTAGAATTACACCGTTTGTTTGTCTGCTGCTATATAATTCTTGAAATAAGAATTCCTGCATACAGCTCTTAATACTTGGTTGTTTTCTCCTGAAAATCAATGCCTAAAATTTGGAAACTATCATAGGTAGTATTGTTGGGGGGTGGAGGGGCGGGCATGGTAGCAGAGGGGCTAAGCAAAATGGAGACTTAATCTTAAATAACTGATGTTATGGAGGTAAAAAAATCAACAAAACCAAACTCATAAAAATTATGAAAAAAAACCCTCCAACCTCTTTCTTATACATCAATGTCCTTTTTAACCCGATATTATGCTGCCTAAATGCTAAGAGAAATATTAAAATACTTATTCGAGTTTTCTGCAGTGAAGAAAATACTGATTGCTCATTGCTATTGAAGAGTTTGCTATAAAATAATATATGACAAGGCACAAAATAAATACCATTTCCCTTATCATCAGTTCCTATTCCAGTTAATCTAATTCTGGCTTTCATTTTTATACCTACATGGTTTCTAAGTTTTAATAGCTAAGGCAATCAGTAAGTTAGTTTAATAGGTCTGTGATTTTAAATTTAACATTTCTTAATGTCTTCAACACTTTGCCAAAACACAGAAAGTTTGCTAAGTACATTGAGACTGTGGTTTTTCTACATTACAGGGTCTTTCCTGGGGATTTCAGTGTTCAGCATCTCTTTCCGTTTTTGATGACCGGAAGAGGAAAACACCATATATTCTGGAGGCAATGTCATGTTTTTTTCATCTCCCTTTCTTTGTTCTGTCAGGTGGTGGTTCAGATAACCTCAGCATCCCATTTCCACACTGTTATCTGAGTGTCTAATTTGTAAGCTTAATGTAGTTGTTTATGTTCAAACTCATTTTTCTCTTCTGTTTCTTATACTCCTCACTACTCTGCCTTTCTAAAAAGAGCTAATTTATGTTCTTCCCATTACATATGTGAAGTTTTTTTTTAATATCTTACTTCTATGAAGATTCTCTTCTTAAATAGTCTAAACCTTTCTCTTTTTTTAATTTATATTTTCAATGTTTTTGTTCCATAGGTTTCCAAATTGAGATTTTCAGATATGTTATTTCTAGTTGTAGGAGAAAACCCAGTGTGCAGAATGAAGTAATGACAGATGGGACAGGGCCAGACTACAGTAAATGTCTGTGATATGAAAAGCCTTTCAGTGAGTTGACCTTTGGATCATGGGCATAAGGGCCACCTCTTCATTGTTCCATGTTTTAGTAATGGCAGCTTCCTTTATTTATGAAGGCAGGCTATTGGGGTGATGTGAATAGCTTCTGCTCTGTGCTCATATGTTGCCCTACTCATAAACTCAATAGTTAGAAAGTTTTTTTTAAAAAGCAGTGTCCCTGACCATCTATAAGGAGTATAATTTATTCTAACCATGATTGACCTTATTTGTATAAATCATCCATTTCTCTGTCCCCATTATCCTTATTCTTTCGGGTGCTATTAATTAAGAGCCATTGATTTTCACCTAATGTCAATCCACCCATTCTTTCAATTATCCTGCAAATCCCACTCATTCTTATTTAGCAGGAGCATTCATTACAGATGCTACTTCTTTCTATTCATCTTTCTTTCTCCTGCCAAATTTTTCTTCTTCTTTCAGAAGAGTCTGTCCTTGACCCACTAGCTTCCTTCCCTTTCTTCACATCTTTTAATGGCCTCTTTTGGCTGAATGCTTTAGTGACAATGACTACATTGACAATTCTGAAACCTCTCTGTCCACCTTTAACCTCTGTCCCAATATATATCTTCTCTGTCAATCAGAGTTCCCCTCTAGGCATTCAAATGCATACTCAATCTACTTAAGAATGAAAGAATCTTTCATTTTGTCCCTCTTCCATTCCATCATTTAGAATCACCTTAGGCATCACTCTTCTAAAGCCTGAATATGCATTTTGATGCATGTCAAGATCAAAATGTATCCTTTAAGACAGACAGTTCCATGGTCAGAGGCCTTTTGCTGAGAGGCATTTAAACTCACAGATGTCAAATCGTAGGAGGAATGCTGGACGCAGGACAAGGCCTGGGAGGTGGTACAGGAATGAAGTTTCCTCCTTTCTGAGAACACAGAATCTCCTTTTATCAGCTTACTCAGAGGTGATTAAACTTTGGAGCACAAATTTAGGCCAAACAAACTCACAAAAAAACAGGTTCAGAAACCAGAATGTCAGAGTAAGAATTTAAAACGGAAGACAGGTCTCATGAGATGAGATGAATCAGTAATTTCCTCTGGTCAAGAAGAAACGTCTGTATTCGTAGAAAAAAAAAAAAATAGAGGTTTGAAAGTTGCTTGACTGAATGAGAAACTGGCGAGTGTCGCTTGGTACACAGGTCCTCCCAGGGAGGCACTCGGACTTTGTCTAGTAAACTAGAATCAAAATTGAACTTGAACTTCAAACTTCAAGCTCTTTCTCATAGTAAGTCATTTCTTCAGGTGATCATTATGTTGATTTTACTAATTTTAATTTCAGAGTAATACTTCCTTCACTTTGATCCTTCTCCACCAAATGGAGGGTAACATATTGTAGATCTCTTGTACTAATCACAGGCAATTTCTTTCATTCTGGCCAAAAAGACATTTTAGATAATTCACATTTCAATGAGGAAGAGAATTATATCAAAAAGCACCTGCAACAAGTAGTTAATCTCTTCTATCAACAGCTCTTGTAATGAGATTCTTGACACTTAGTTTTTTTGATGACTATTGGGACCAAGATCATTTTAGGTGTAACTGATACAATCCAGGAGAGTTAATTCTTTCAGAACAGCAGTCATCAGTTGAAAAGTAATATTAGCTTATATTAAACATAGTTAAATCTAAAACTTAGAAAAAATGCAATCAGTTCCAAATAAAAGATTAGCTCAGTTCAGAAAAATGCACAATTTAACAGCAATGTATTCTTTTAATTACCACTTCATGTGTACTTTTAAGGATTACTTTTTATTTCTTTTCTTTATATACTATATAAGCCTTAAGAGGCATCATTGCATATGGTTAAGAATATGGCCCCTGGGGCCTGACTACCTGGATTCAAATTCAAACCACCGCTTTCTAGTTACATGATTTTAGCTTGTCCCTTAATTTCTCTGTGGCTCAATTTCATTATCTGTAAAAATTGGGTTTATAATAGTGTCAACCTCATGGAATTGGTAGGAGATTAAATAATTTAATATATTTGGCATTAAAATGATGCTTGGTATAGAATAAGAACTAAGTGTTTGTTATTATTTTTATAAAAATAGATAAATGTGAACATTTACCTGCTTTTTAAAAAGTAATCTTTTGTAGGGGAAGAAAGGAGAGTTAGTTTTTTCCTTCCACTCTCTTTCCTCCTCCACTTACATCAATGCCACTATACTCAAGTCCATTCACACCCCCAGGTAAACTCATGCATCAGGGTTTGCAACTAATAAGAGTTTATCTGTATCTTTTTCTGTACTCATATAATTCTATAAAGAATATACATATGTACATATATATGGAAGAGTTGGTAATTGTTTCATTTTATAGAAGTCACATCTTGCTTCTATAAAAGTCTACTACTTGCTTCTTTTTTTTTACTAAATTTATTTAGGTGACATTGGTTAATAAAATTGTATAGGGTTCAAGTGTACAATTTTATATTGCATCATCTGTATATTGCATTGTGTGTTCACCTTTCCCCAAAGTCAAGTCTCCTTCTGACATCATGCATTTGATCCCCTCAATATCTTTACTTTTTCTTTACCTTTTTTATTTTGAAGTCTGTTTCTTCTGATATTAGTACCGCTACTCCCACTTTTCTCTGAATGCCATTTGCTTGAAACATCATTTTCCACCCTTTCACTTTGAGTCAATATTTGTCTTTGGAGCTGAGATGTGTCTCCTAGAGGCAGCACATGGTTAGGTTTTGTTATTTGAACCATTCTGCAACTCCATGCCTTTTTATTGGTGAGTTCAGTCCATTTACATTTAGGGTGATTATTGAAATATGAGGTCTTCTTATAGCCATTTTATTTTTTGCTTTCTGGTATCTCGGTGTTTCCATTGCTTCCTAGTCCTTGTGCCTCTGTTTTCATTATTTTGG
>NW_011888803.1:16199085-16218979 GCF_000151845.1 Pteropus vampyrus
GTTGCTTGACTGAATGAGAAACTGGCGAGTGTCGCTTGGTACACAGGTCCTCCCAGGGAGGCACTCGGACTTTGTCTAGTAAACTAGAATCAAAATTGAACTTGAACTTCAAACTTCAAGCTCTTTCTCATAGTAAGTCATTTCTTCAGGTGATCATTATGTTGATTTTACTAATTTTAATTTCAGAGTAATACTTCCTTCACTTTGATCCTTCTCCACCAAATGGAGGGTAACATATTGTAGATCTCTTGTACTAATCACAGGCAATTTCTTTCATTCTGGCCAAAAAGACATTTTAGATAATTCACATTTCAATGAGGAAGAGAATTATATCAAAAAGCACCTGCAACAAGTAGTTAATCTCTTCTATCAACAGCTCTTGTAATGAGATTCTTGACACTTAGTTTTTTTGATGACTATTGGGACCAAGATCATTTTAGGTGTAACTGATACAATCCAGGAGAGTTAATTCTTTCAGAACAGCAGTCATCAGTTGAAAAGTAATATTAGCTTATATTAAACATAGTTAAATCTAAAACTTAGAAAAAATGCAATCAGTTCCAAATAAAAGATTAGCTCAGTTCAGAAAAATGCACAATTTAACAGCAATGTATTCTTTTAATTACCACTTCATGTGTACTTTTAAGGATTACTTTTTATTTCTTTTCTTTATATACTATATAAGCCTTAAGAGGCATCATTGCATATGGTTAAGAATATGGCCCCTGGGGCCTGACTACCTGGATTCAAATTCAAACCACCGCTTTCTAGTTACATGATTTTAGCTTGTCCCTTAATTTCTCTGTGGCTCAATTTCATTATCTGTAAAAATTGGGTTTATAATAGTGTCAACCTCATGGAATTGGTAGGAGATTAAATAATTTAATATATTTGGCATTAAAATGATGCTTGGTATAGAATAAGAACTAAGTGTTTGTTATTATTTTTATAAAAATAGATAAATGTGAACATTTACCTGCTTTTTAAAAAGTAATCTTTTGTAGGGGAAGAAAGGAGAGTTAGTTTTTTCCTTCCACTCTCTTTCCTCCTCCACTTACATCAATGCCACTATACTCAAGTCCATTCACACCCCCAGGTAAACTCATGCATCAGGGTTTGCAACTAATAAGAGTTTATCTGTATCTTTTTCTGTACTCATATAATTCTATAAAGAATATACATATGTACATATATATGGAAGAGTTGGTAATTGTTTCATTTTATAGAAGTCACATCTTGCTTCTATAAAAGTCTACTACTTGCTTCTTTTTTTTTACTAAATTTATTTAGGTGACATTGGTTAATAAAATTGTATAGGGTTCAAGTGTACAATTTTATATTGCATCATCTGTATATTGCATTGTGTGTTCACCTTTCCCCAAAGTCAAGTCTCCTTCTGACATCATGCATTTGATCCCCTCAATATCTTTACTTTTTCTTTACCTTTTTTATTTTGAAGTCTGTTTCTTCTGATATTAGTACCGCTACTCCCACTTTTCTCTGAATGCCATTTGCTTGAAACATCATTTTCCACCCTTTCACTTTGAGTCAATATTTGTCTTTGGAGCTGAGATGTGTCTCCTAGAGGCAGCATATGGTTAGGTTTTGTTATTTGAACCATTCTGCAACTCCATGCCTTTTTATTGGTGAGTTCAGTCCATTTACATTTAGGGTGATTATTGAAATATGAGGTCTTCTTATAGCCATTTTATTTTTTGCTTTCTGGTATCTCGGTGTTTCCATTGCTTCCTAGTCCTTGTGCCTCTGTTTTCATTATTTTGGCTGGCTTTTGTGGGTTTTCCCTCTGGTTCCTCTTGTTTTATGTTTTATACTTCAGTTCTGAATCTTTGGTATGTGGTTACCATTATGAATAGGAAAAGGATAGTTATATATAGTCGCCCATTTTCATCTGGGTGTGCCTTATCTCTATTCGCCTTTGTGAATTTGGATCTTTGAATCCTCTCCTTTTCAGTCATTGTTATCTCAATTTGTCCCTCTGTATGCTAAAAGTTCATTACTATCTTGCTATAGCAATTATCTTCTTATTGTTTAAGCTTACAATACCCTGTTCTTAGTAAGGTTTGCATTCTTCTGCTTTTTATCAGCCTGCTAGCCACCTTACTCCTAATTATGTTTTTGTGTGTGTGTGTCATTTTGTTTTAGGTGAGCTGACCCCTTTCAGTATATCCTGCAGTGCAGACCTCACATTTCCTCAATTTTTGTATGTCTGGAAAGGTCTTAATTTCTCCTTCATAATTAAAGGAGAGCTTAGCTGGATACATTATTCTAGGCTGGTATGGTAGTTCTTTTCACTTAATAGTTTAAATATTTGATTCCATTCCTTTCTGGCTTGTAAGGTTTGTGCTGAGAAGTACAATGATAATCTAATGGGTTTTCCTTTAAAAGTTACCATTTTCTTCTCCCTGGCTGTCTTGAGAATTCTGTCTTTCTCATTGATTTTTGATAATTTTAATACAGTGTGTCTTGATGAAGGCCTTTTTGGGTTGAGATAATTGGATGTTCTGTTGACTTCTTGAATTCCAAACTCCAGCTCATTCCTTGGGTTTGGGAAATTCTCATCAACTATTTGTCTGAAAATGATTTCCAGTCCCTGCTCCTTTTCCTCGTTTTTGTTAATGCCTATTATTCTTATGTTTCCTCTCCTGATTGTGTCAGCTAGTTCTTGTATTTCTCTTTCATTATTTTTCATTCTTCAGTTTCTCTCTTCCTTCTGATTTATTTCCAGATTTCTGTCTTTGATATCACTGATCCTTTCCACCATTTGGTCCACCCTATTTCCCAAGCTTACTATTTCATTTTTTAACTCTTGCAGTGTGTTTTTTATTTCCAGAAGATCTATTCTGTTCTTTTTGAGGGTTTCAGTCTCCTTGCTAAAGAACTCATTTTGCTCATCTAGTTGTTTTTTCAGTTCTTGAAATTGTTGATATGACTCATTTCAGAACTCACTAAATTTTTTCAGAAGTACCATCCTGAATTCTCTGTCATTTAAGATGCATATTTCTATGTATATAAGCTTATTTTCTGGAAATTTTTCTCTTTCTTTCTGAGATGCCTTGTCATCTTGGTTGTTCATGGTGTTTAATGGACTATTTCTCCACCTGAGCATTAATGGAAGTGCATTCTGCTGTTTTCCCAGAAAGAAGATTTATTATATAAAGGTGTCTCTAGACTGCTGAAAAGAAGACGCTTTTCTTTTGGTTTCCAGTAGGTGACATCTAAGCCTCTTGGATCCCTGCTTTATATAAAGCTTTAATAATGCCTCTTTTTTTCTTGTAGATGTTTAATCACACTCGCTACCCTGAGTCTCAGTTCCTGTCAGAATTAGCGACAGTTTTTGTAGCATTTGCCCAGATTTCCCTGGGACTCCACTGTGATTGGTGTCAAAGGGTATGCGGGGAGGAGACCTCTGGGTTGGGGGTTGGGGGCTGCCTCTCAGCCTCAGTTTTACACTCAGGGCTGCTAAAAATCAACTGTTGTTTCTCTGCCGTCCCACTTCTCTGCTTTCTGCCCTGATGACTGGGCCCTGCTGTCAGCTGTGTGGAACTCACAGCACTCCCAGGCAGAGCTGTTCAGGGAATTCGCTGCATCTTCTTCCCTTCCCTTCTCCTACAGGGAGCTCCAGCAGCTGTGAAAGACAGCTTCTTTATTTCCCCCAGTCCACTGCCCGACACCCAGGCTTCTGACCTGTGGTAGCTTTTATGCACAGATCCCATGCTCAGACGTGCTCTTGTGAAGTTTGGGTGTTTTTTGTTGAGTTTTAGATGTTCAGCTTATTGTTGTTTCAAGGGGAGAGATCTGAGGATGTCTCTCACTCCGCCATGTTTCTCCAAACTCTGCATTTGATCCCCTTTACCCTTTTCTACCTTCCCTTACCCTCTTTTTCCTCTGGTAACCACCATACTGTCATCTGTGTCTATGAGTTTGTTTAATGTCTTTTTGGTTCGTTTATTGCTTTCAGTTTCATATCCCACATATGAGTGAAATCGTATGGTTCTTGACTTTTTCCATCTGACTTATTTTGCTTAGTATGACATTCTTAAGATCTATCCATATTGTTTCAAAAGGCAGTATTTCATCTTTACTTGTGGCTGATTCATATTGTATTGTATATATGTACCGTATCTTCATTCAATTAACTATTGTAGGACACTTCGATTGTTTCCATGTCCTGGTCAGCATGAATAATGCTGCAAAGAACATAGAGGTTCATATATCTTTATGAATAAATGCTTTCAAAATTTTCAGGTTGATATCTAGACAGCTTGCTTCTTTCATTTAAGAATTCCATCAATTAATCTGGTATAGAATATATAGCTGTACCATGATGTGGCTATATGAGCATTTATTAAATCGTTTGTCTTCTGATGACCTTTATTACCAGTTTTCTAAACCATTATAAGCAATACTGCAATAAACACCCTTTTATATAGACTTTTTATATATTGCCACATTTATTTCTTTGGCAGAGATTCCCACATTTGAATTGCCGGTTTGAGAACAGATGTATTTTCATTTTAATTGATGCTGTCGGACTGTTTTCCATGGCTGTAACACTACACATTTCTACCAGTAATGCATGAAAATATCCCTTTCCTGACATCCCTAGTAGCAATAGATACTACTCTTTCTAATGATTTTCAGACTTATTGATAGAGAAGCATCATTTAAAGAGGTTAGAGGACTTCACAGGGTGAAGCCATCTACACTGAACATATGAGAAGAAAAGTAGAAGTGAAATGAGAGAAGGAAAATAAGGCAGAAGCTGACAAAAGCTTAGTGAAACTGAGAATGCCGTGCTGTTTCTTAGGAGAGGGCTGAAAAACAAAAACAAAATTCAAACAGAAATGTGGCAGTTTCACTTTAGTACATTAATTCCTTTATTCATGCATTTACGGCTATCTATTTAGCAGCTACTAAAGGCCAGATAGCAGTGATGCAAAGGAGATGCAGTCATGCAGTCATAAGACAAGTTCTGTGTAGTCAAGAAATGTGTAGCTGGAGATTCAAATGTGTACCAGCATCTAATATTAAATGGATCCAATCTGGGGAAATGTTTAGTGGACACAGATTCAGAATATGTAACAAGTGTCAGTTGCATACTGCATGTAATGGTAGAATCCACTTAAAATGAAAAAGCCACAAGGAGAATAGAACCCAGTTCCACTGTAAATAGGGGCTAATAGGAACAAAACAGGAAGAAAGGCCCAAGTGGTTAGGGTAATGTTTAGTGATAGGGCTTACTACTAAACACTGGTGTTTATGGGATGGGGACAGAGAAACTCTAAGAACTCTAAAGACCGGAACTGAAGGGGTCAATTTGATCAGTCTTCACCACAGGGCTATTTAATTAGAAATGGGAAAGTTGCCGCCTATATAGTTTTGTTCTAGTATTTGATACTTTGGGGGGGGGGGGAAGCAATATAAAAAGCTAGAACTATTTCCAGATTTCAGGGAATTGTAGGACAAGTGGTTTTGATATACTGATTAACTAGATTCTACTACTTTTCCAGGAAAAGAGTGAAACAACCTAAAGATAGCTAAATACTCATTCCAAAGAAGTAGGGTGTGGTAGTCATAACAGTTCCACAGTGCAATGCCATGAACCAGAGAAGAATTATCATAGTAATTATTTTCAGGTGCTCATTAGAAATGTAGAAAATTGTACTGGAAAAGGCTTTTGAGTTAAACAATTAGGAAATAATTAGTGAGTTCTGACAATAATTTTATCAGACTCCTACATGCAGAAGACAGATTTTAGGGGGGCTTATGAAACAATTGAGTGTGGGAAAGGGGGGACCTAAAAAACAGACTATGCCGTTTCAAGTTCTTATGGTTACAGGGGGAAAAAGTGTTCAAATAAGAGATAGGAGAAGTGATTTGAAGGGGAAAAATTTTTTTTCTTAAAAATAAAATAAGGTCTAAGCACATCAACAGGTAGATAAAAAAGAGACAATGGATATTAATGAAATTGAATATTAGAAGGATATGGAGCATGTCTGAAGGAAGTTATAGGTAAAAGGTTGGATCATGGGCAGAAATAAAAAGCTTAGTCTGAAATGGCTAGAAGGGGACTTGAGACTTGCTGTTCCTAGAATTCTAGGTAAAGCTAATGTTTGATGATACACATGCATACACACAGGAATTCTGAAAGTGGTATCATTGAAATAAAATTGTTTCTGAAAAACAGTTTGTGTGTATATAGACAATATCTAGAACAATATATACTAAATGAATTCCATTCAATAAATATTTAATGCTTCCTCTTGTCATGTGCTATCTAATTCTGTGCTGGAAATTGTACTACACTTGAACAATGCAGAGGTTAGGGAGCCAACTCCTGCACAATCAAAAGTCCATGTATAAGTCGACTCCCCAAATACATAAGTTGTTCCTCAGTATCCAAGAGGATTGGTTCCAGGATAACCCTCCACGGATACCAAAATCTGTGGACACTCAAATGCCCCATGTACAATGGAATAAAACAACGCACGTAGTCACCTCTCCACATGTATGGACTCCCAAATTTGGATCAAAAACAGGACAGGTATTTATTGAAGAACATCTATATATAAGTGGATCTTCACAGTTCAAACTCATGCTGGTCAAGGATCAACTATAATTGCAAACAAGTTCTGGACCTTGTGGAATTCATATTCTAGGAAGGAGGAAAATAACAAATATAAAATACGATATGCGTAATGAATGTTATTAGGAAAACATTAAATAAGAAAAAGTAATGGGAGTGACAGGGTTTGCTATTTTAGATAAGCAGGACTCTTTGAGCAGGGGCCTGAGTGGAGTGAGCAGACAAACAAATATCTGTAGGAAGAACTTCCAGGCAAGGGCTGAACCAAGGCAAAGAGACTCTGGGGTAGGAAAGTTGGGAATGAGCTTAGGAAAATGCAAGGAAGTCTGTGTGACTGGAGTACAATGAGAAAAGAGAGAGTAGGAGAGTCTGCGTATGTGAGGTTCCACTGGTAATAGGAAGAGCTTTAGATTCCATCTCCATGCACTGGAAAGACACAAGAGTATTCTGAGCATGAGAGTGACATGATCTGATATGGATCTGAACAGGAGCACTCTGGCTGCTCTGTGAAAAATAGAAAGCCCAGGGTATGAGTGGAGCCAGGGAGAGAGGTAGGAGGCTGCAGATGTCCACAGATAGGTAGATGGTAGTGCTAGTGGCAGAGGGGTTAAAATGAGATTAATTTTTAACATAACTAGATTTACTTATAGAGATTTGGCTTTTCTGTATGATTAGATTTTTTTTTCAATGGGAATGGATAATTTTTATAATTTAGGTCAAGAAACCAAATAGTATTGTAATGTTGCTAAATATCAAGCTGAGCAGCCAAGTCAGATTAACAGCATATTAATGCAACGGCAGTTATAACAACAACAAAAATATGTTAGCCAAAACAGAATTCTAATAATGAAATGATAGGCAAAGATAGAACAATTTTCAGTGGGGTTAAAGTTGAAAGTTAAGTCAATTCCAATTCTAGGAGCCAGAAGTGGATCTCAAGCACTAAGCTATTTTCCCTCTAACTCTCCCAAAGTGTTGCATTGAAATTATGGCTGTATTTTCCAAAGTGCCCGAGTCAAAGCCCAAAGATTCTTGAACAAATCAACTGGTTAACTATAAAACTATTTTTATGCAAAGAGTTATGGGGCTTGTTTTGGTATTCAAATCATTTGGGTTGTTTTGAGCTTTAGATTCCTTAAAATCTACATCTGGGTAGTCACTGTTAGTTTCCTGAGGTCTAAGTGCACATTCAGTATTTTAGTTTTCCATATATTCTGAGATCAAGGAGAAAAAAAAGCATTAAAAAAATTGTGTCTAATGCTACTAACATTTAAAGAAAAAAACCTAACATGAAGAAAACTTAAGCCATCAGCACATCACAAAGCTGTCTGCTGACCAATCAGGAAAAAAGAAAAAGCAAAACAAGTTTACTTTTTTTTGTCCTGACTTAAACTTTCCATTTGAAGATTACTAAAGGATTGATTTTTCTTGCTGCTTGTGAGATGAAACCTGGGAGAGATCGACCCTTGACAGGCCAACTGCTGCTTAAATTACAGTATGACCTTTGGCTTGCTGGTGGAACAACATTTCTCTGACACGGCTTTGTCAGACTGTCCTCTCCCTTTTGCAAACCTCAAGATAGGACACAATGTGCCAGTAAACTCTTCCAAAAACCTTGCAGAGAATAAACTGGCAACTTTTCTAGTAATTTGTGGTTGTGAAAGATGAACGGTAGACATTTCAGGGAAAAGAAGCTTCCCAGGACATCATGTTGTATAGCTACTTCTGAAATGGAAATCTCTGTCTTGAGGTGTGTGTGGATTTTATTCGAATCTTAGTTTGATGACTTGAACACTGAAACTGGTAATTTAAAGTGGAAAAATTTAGATGTCTTTCATACTTCTGTTTATAGATTGAAAAAAATGGGACTATCATTGTCACTCATCCCAACTATAGAGATTTATGCTGTTATTTTCTTATTTGAATCTGCCACCACATAGAAATGCTATTTTTACAGCTAAACCTTAAAGTTGACTTTAAAAAATATGTGTGTTTACCAGCCCACTTATTCCCCTAACTCTAAGGGGAAAAAAATTTAGTTCTGTGGCCAGGAGTTCTTTTTTGGGCTTTCTACATTTATTTTTAAACAGAAGGAACAAAGCCACCTTCCATGTTAGAGGTGGGTGTGGCTAACTCCACCTTCTTGTAAATGGGGATATTTTAATTCTGGATATTTTTTTTTTTTTAACCAGTGTCTTCCTTTCCTCTCCTTTCTTTCTTTTCCTAGACACTGCCATGGCAATTAGCATTACTGAATGCTTTTTCTGTGAAAAGGGCTTTATTTGCATTATCTCAGTTAAAACTTAGAAGACCTAAGGACAGCTAATGGAGGTATAATTATCCTCAATTTATCTATGAAGAAACTGAAGAGATGCCGGTAAGGTAGAAAAGTAGAAATTTACACCTAACCTGTTTTTAATTCTGCTCTTTCATTACTCAGCGAATCCATTCGGATTTTGCACATTTTTTTCCAGTTAATTTTGTTAGGTTATTTTAAAGGGATAGTCTCCTAATCTCTAGATGAAGTTTTTTTCGTCACTTATGAAATAATCTCAGAGTTTGAGTAATAACAGTATCTTCTATATGTTTCATTTAACATATTAAATTTATGTTATTTATGCCACTGTACTTTAAATTCAAACTTGAAATTGTGGTTAATTCTCTGATCCAACAAGCAAGAAAAACAATAAATGAATAAATCTGACTCCAGCCACCACATCTCTCCTCTAATCTTATTTCCTTCTCACATAATCTTCCTCATGGTTTAATAAAAAATAAAAGAAAAGAAAAGAAAGAAAGAGAAAAGAGAAAAAAAGAAAAAGAAAAAAAAAACACTGCCTGGTAATGAGATCTACATAACAAAGTTGAATCTTTGATGTAATATCTATTTCTCAATGAAAGAGTTGGACAGTGTATACATGAACACATGTGCAAACACACATGCACATACATGCACATATATTTATGTCTTTTTTATTTAGTCTGAGGAAAATGAAGAGCAAAATTCCTGTCTAATGGGCTGGAGTGAATGTAATTACAGCCCCCTTTACAAGGTGATCATCTTTGAGGAGAAGGTTTGAGACTGTTTTGCATTCTGCATACCTCACCTGTGGGAAGGTGACACATACCCTTAAAGAGGAGTTCAAGAACATATTTTGGTTTTGTTTATTTTTATCTCCAAAGGGAATATACCTCATGTTTTTCTTGGTACATGTACAATATTTAAAATTATTGAATATATGAATAATGAATAGACAATTTCAGGGACAGTCTGTGTAATTCATTTTATTATTAGAATTTTTCATAATGCAATCTGGAGCTCCCAGTTTGCACACAAATGAATAATTGTTGAATTTTATATTTAATTTAAAAAACCCTTTGAATTATTCTATAAGCTCAGTATTCATGATCAGTTAAATAAAAATGTCATCAGAGACACCCAATAATAATGTGTACTATCTAAATAGGAACTAATGAAGTGTCAGGACTTTAATTTTAGACATTTTAAAATATGTGTCCCATATGACTGTCATATTTAGTAAACTTTAGTTTTATTCTAAATGGTCTACTATAAAAACTCTTTCTGGGCTATAATTTAATAGAAATAATCATAGAGGATTGGTCACCTGTTCATGATGTAGCCTCTTAAGCAACCAAAAAAGTTTCAACCTCATTGAATTGATAAGGCAATAGTTAACCCACATTTAAAATAACATGTTGTTCTACAACACTTTAGTGAGAACAGATTTTCAACTTTATGCAACCTGGTTTAACATGGCTCTTCCATTCTAACTAGTGATATAAGATATCTTTCTTTTCTGGTATAAAACTTTTTTTTTTCTTTCTGACAAAACTATTGCTCTATGAATTTCAAATCATGTTAGTTCCTAGATTCAGTCTTCCATATTTAGACTCCTATGTAATCTTCCAAGATTGCAGGAAGTCTGCACATTCTTTTTTTTCATTAGGTAACAGGAGTTATTTTTACACTTTGACTAAATAAATGCATATGTAATCTGGTTTAGGGACTTTTCAAAGAAATAATTTTACCAAGAAGATTTACTTTGAATTGGTATTTGCCTGATATTCTAGACTATAAGTTATTATGCAATTAACTAAATGCTATGTTTTTGTTTTTGTTTTTTTACAAATATTACAGGAAACACTACTATGTTCCAGGTGCTATTCTAGATACCAGGGTCATAAAAAGTGAATGGCACATGGGCCCTGCCTTCTAGGAGCACACCATGTAAAGGTAAAGTAAATATATAGAGCTCTCATTCAAGGTAAGATGGAGTAAACATGCTTTTTCTTATCTTACTCACTGAGTACAACTATAAAACTTGTATGAAATGCATGCAACAGCTATTTAAGAACTCTGAAAAGTAAATAGCAGCAGGAAGATTAGGAATAACACCAGAATTTGAAGGATTGTCAAATTGGTTATATCAATTTTTCTCCCTCAGGCATCCCCTGGTCTAAAGGTAAAGCAACTAGAAAACTGAAAGTTAACACCGGTGCAGACAAAGAAGGCTCCAGGAGAATCCCTCTAGCTGTGGCTTAAGAAGTGGGAAAGAAGATTCATCTCATAGAGAGTGAACAAATTCCACGTTTTTCTCCTCTTTTTCCTTTATGTGTGCAGAAATGGCAGTGATAGTTACAGGAAACCCTAAAAGTCAAAACTCCAAGGAAAGTGACCCTTCCTCTTTGTTGAGTAAAGAGGTGACTTTAAGAAGATGAGATGGTCACTGGATGCCTGTGTTCTGTCACGCTGTCCTCCATTACCAGAGATAAAAGGAGAGATTATGTAATAATTAAAGAGTCGATTCTCTAAGAAGACATAACAATTATACATATGTCTGTACCTAAGAGACATTCAAAATGCATGAAGCAAAAACTGACAAAACTGAAAGAAGAAATTGATAAATCCACAATTCTAGTTGAAGACTTTGACTCTTTTCTCAGTAACAAACAGAACCAGTAGACAGAAAATCAGCAAGGATAGAGAACTGAATAACACCATCCACCTATTTGGTCTAATTGACATTTAGAGACACTACTCAAAAATATCAGAATATCTATTTTTAAAGTGCTTATGTGGAGCATACACCAACATAGACAATAGCTTAGGTCATAAACTAAAACTTAAGAAATGTAAAAAAAAATCAAATCATGCTTACTATCTTCTCAGATCTATTGGAATTAAAACTGGACAGCAATAACATCAAGGTTACATGGAAATCTCCAAACACATGAAAATTAAATAATATACTTCAGAATAATCCAAGAAAGAAAGAAATCTCAAGAGAAATTATAAAATATTGCAAACTGAATTAAAATGAAAATATTCAAATTTGTGGGATGCAGTTAAAGTGATGCTGAAGGGGAGATTTAGAGCATTAAATGCATATATTGCAAAAGAAGTCTTGAGTCAATATTCTAAGCTTTCATCTTAAGAAACTAGAGAAAGAAGAGTGAATTAAATACAGAAAGACTTTTCATAGTTACAGACAAGCTGATTCTAAAATTCATAAGGAAAGGCAAACAATTTTGAAAAAAGAATATGGTTGTTGAAATCTTATCACTTAATTTTAACACTTACTATGAGGCTATAGTAGTGAAGACAGTATGGCATTATTGAAGGGACAGACAGAGATCAATGGTTCAATATAGAGTCTAGAAATAAACCTACAGAATATGGCTTTTGAGTTTTGACAAAAATACAAAACAATTTCAATGGAAGAAGTATAGTCATTTAAATAAATGTCAGAACAATTAGACATCTATGTGTAAATATTACACTGACTTAAACTTATATCTCATAAAAAACATAAAAAATCATTCATAGATCTAAATGTAAAATGTAATACTATAATGCTTCTAGGAAACATTTGGAAAACATAGGAAAAATAAATCTTTGTGACCTGGGATAAGGCAGCAAGAAAATGATCCATTTAAAATTTTTTTTTTAACAAATTGGACTTTATTAAAATTTTTTTAAAAATCTAGTAAAGATACTCTTAAGGGAATAAAAAATAAACAGTCTACAAATGGGAGAACATATTTGCAAATCACATTTCCAAAAAATGAATAATATTTAGATAGATTAGCAACTCTCAGTATTCAGTCATAAGAAAACAAATGACCCAATTTAAAAAAGGGACAATAGACTTGAAAAGACACTATATCAGGAAGATATCAGAATGACAAATAAACACATGAAAAGATTTTTAACATCATTAGTCATTAGAGAAATTTAAAATAAAATCACTATGAGATATTACCACACATATATTAGGGAGCAAATTAAAAAAACAAAATTAAATAAATTCAAACAATATGAATTGCTATAGAGGATGGAGAGCAAGTAGAACTCTCATACATTGCTGTGGGAATGCAAAATGATACAGGCATTCTGGAAAATGGTTTGGCAGTTTCTTATAAACTTAAACATGTACTTGCTCTATGACTCATCAGACCCATTTTGGGGTATTTACCTTAGAGAAATGAAAACTTATGTTCTCACAAAAAAACTATACACAATGTTTGTAAGAGTTCTATAACATAATTTCCTAAAATATGAAACAGCCAAAATGCCCTTCAGTGTATAATTTTCAGCTTCGGGGTGTGGACAGAGAGAGAAGGGGACACAGAGATAGACACAGAGTAAGAGACAGATGGTGAGTCAAAGTGAGACAGACACAGAGACACAAGAGAGACAGAAATACAGAGAGTATTTTTCCCTAATCAATCCCTTAACTGCTTTGGGCCAGAAGTCATTTATAATTTTGACTCATTCACCATTGAAAAGAATGAACTACCTGATCCTACATAAATCTATATGGGCTTCAAAACGTAGAAAAACATGTGGATATTTCATAAGAACATCATTAGTCATTAGAGAAATTTAAAAATAACTTCATTAAGAAGTTATTGAAATCACACTGTCTGGAATGACTTTTCATGATACTTTATTTAGGAGTATAAAGTTAGATCTCTCTGAAAAACCCAAAGACAGTTCTCTTCTGCATTTTAGAAATTTGAATTTGTTCTGAACTTTCATTTATGGTTTTACATATTTAATGTGTTTTCAATTTTTTAATCAGCATAGAGTAAAATTGACTTTTTTTTCTTTTGGCGGACAGTTCTATGAATTTGAATACATCCAAAGATTTGTGAAACTGCCACTAGAAACAGGATACGAAACAGTTCTATCATCCAAAAAACTCCTCATGCCTTACCTTTATCATCAGCCCCTTCACTGATTCCTAACTCCTGGTGACTACTAATCCATCCTCCATACCTATAGTATGTCCTTTGAAGAATATCATGTAATTATAAACGAATGATGTGTAACCTTTTGAGACTGGCTTCTTTCACTCTGCATGATATCTTTGAGATATATTCAAGATGTGTAATTAATAGTTAATTCCTTTGTATTGCTGGGTAATATTCTATTGTATGAACATACTACAGTTTGTTATAATTTTCAAGAAGTTTATGCCTATTTATCTGGAAACATGGATATAAAGCAATATAAAATAGATATATGTATAACAGTGTGAGTGTTCCTTAAAATTTTTAAGCACTTGTTTCCTTACATTATGAACTCTGATATACTATTATTTGACTTTATTATATTTATGATCACATATTTGATTGAAATACTTTGTACATACTCACAACATACCAACTATACATTTATACATAGCACGAAAGTAGGAGTTGGTGACACAAAGCATTCATTCAGTGAAAATTTCCTATCATCTAATTTTGATGGTCTACGGATTTTTTTGAGTAAGAAGACCCAGAGTCTAGTTTTGCATCTGACCCAAATTCTGTGACTAAGAAACAAAAAAGTCTGGTTATAACAGTGATTGTGGGAACTGAGGGGAGAAGGCTCTGAAAAACAGGGTAACCAAGTCTCTCAGTTTGCCTGGGACTGAGAGGGTTCCCAGGATTTAGGACTTTCAATACTAAAACTGGGAAAATCTCAGGAAAATTAGTTCATCATTCCATCTAAGAACTATAGGAAGACCTTCAAAATAGAGTGAGTCATGTATGGTTTTAAAAAACTTATTCTGAAACATTGTTTGCATTATATGAATCTTAGAAAATTATGCTCAAAAAATCTTTATGAAAAAGAAATATACAGATGATCACCATAATGATAGTAAACACTTGTACAGTACTATGTCTACTCATTGTTTTAAATAACATTTATGTATATTAATTCATTGAATTGTTATAGCAACCTTCATTCAATTCTCCAGACTTTTAAAATTTATTCTTAGGAGGCACCTTCCTGAAAAATCTGCATATACAAAGTCACATAATCATTAACTCAGGCAATCTTGTGATATTAAAGTTATCACAAGTTTAAAAATCTTGTGGATTTAAAATAATCGAGGAATAATTAAGAGACATAATATCTAGTACTTATTAAAGTTCTAAGTTGATCATTCTAAGAATATTTTTAAAACTTCATGGATATCAGGTAATAATCTAATAATCTTGATGAGCATTAATTGAAATAAATAAGCTTAGTAAAGAGTATAGCGAATAAAATTTTGAAACTATAAAAAATCAAACCCAAATATGCAAAATTCTTGTAGAAATAAGAATGTACTTGCTCACAATCCTCAAAAAACACTATTTAGTCTTTCTGTGGAAGGAAAATTAAGAGTATATACTCTTCATTATTTGAATAACTTTCAGAAAAATATATAGGAGGACAGTAATTAATAAAACATTAGGTATTTTTGTATCCAAAATTTTGGATCTTCTCTTGAATTCTGGGATATATCTGAATTATATATTTACACAGAGACAGTCTCTTGAGGTTTTACTATTTTATTTTTAATTCTTTTCTTTTTATTTACTTAAGATTCATCAAGGAAACCAACCTAACAAAAAACAGAAACTTACAAACCTCAGTTAGAAGATGATACATATCCGTGGTTTAATAAAATTATGTATAGAAAATTATTATATAAGAAAACATGAAATACTGCCATTTCTAACAACATGGATGGATCTTGAGATTATCATGCTAAGTGAAGTCAGACAGAAAAAGTTGAAAACCATGTGATTTCACTCATATGTGGGATATAAAACTGAAAGTAACAAATAAACAAGACAAACAAATAGAGACTCATGAACAAGTTTAGTGATTACCAGAGGGAAGAAGGGTAGTGGGGGAAAGTAGATAAAGCTAAAGGGGGTGTCAGAAGGAAATTTACTATGAGTGGTGAACACACAATGCAATATACATATGATATATTATTGAATTGTACACTTGAAACCTATATAGTTTTATTAACCAATGTCACTCTAAATTTAATGAAAAAAATTATTTCATAAACTATAACACTATTGAAGTGTTGTAATTATTGTGAGGCAAAATATTTAAAAGAGTACATTCATTCATTCAACAGTCATCCTCGACTTTTCTCTCTTTCTCAATATACATTCAATTCATCAGCAAACTCTACTAGCTCTATCTCCAGGTAAGTCAAAGTCATGGTTATTATTACTTCTGTACTAATCTCTCTGTTTCTATTCTTGGCTTTCAAGAGTCCATTCTAAACATTCATTCAGTGATCCAGTTCAATGGAAATGAAATTCTGTCACCGCTTTGCTTAAAACGTCCCCTGGCTTCTCATTGCACTTGGAATTGAAGGCAAAGTACTAATTTAAATGGTTTAATGTGTATCTTGCCACTTTTTTTTTTTAGCTCTCTCTCTCTTCTATCTCTCTTTCTTACTTCTCACTTCTTTCTAGGAAAATTAACTCCTTTGCTGTTAGTCAAACAGGCAAAGTGCCATCCTCACTGAAGAGTTTCCAATAGAACTTTAACTCTAATTATTCTCTCTGCCTGACAAGCTCTAACTCAATGAGGCTTACTCTTCCTCTTCTTCAGATCTTTGTTCCAGTACGGGTCAATTATTGCATCACTTCTTTACCACCATATTTATATGCAAGCTTCTATCCTCATGCTGTACTCTCTTTCCTCTTGCCTGCTTTATCTCCATAACATCTGTTAATATCTGATATGCAATATAATTTATTTGCTACTTTTTTTACTGATTATCTTTCCTATCAGAATAAAAGTTTCATGAAGATCAGAGATTTTTATTGATTTTGCTCATAACTATATCCATAGTGTCTCAAATGATAACTGCCAAATAGGAGGTCTTCAAAAATAGGTATTGAATGAATTGCATTTTTATCAAATATTGATTTGATCAATATTTCAGGAAGTAGTAATTCAAAAATAAGGGAGACAAAGAGTCTATTCTTATGGACTTTACTTTGAACACTTTGGATTCAGAAACTTAAGAATTCAAATCCAGTTCCCCTGTTACCTCCTGCAAGAGGCTAAATAGGTCCCGGAAACTCTCAGGTGCTCAACTTCTTCATTTGTAAAGTGGGGCCCCTAGTCATACCTACCTCTTTGGTGGATGGCAAAATAAAAGAAGATAATAATAAATACCAGAGTAGTAGTGAATTATTTGGTCCTAAGTGCATACTTTAATACCTATTTTACTATAATTTTCTATTCTCATTAGAGAAACAACAATGACTTTTTAGATTGGGGAGGAAAAAAGGGAAGGACAAAAGATGACATCAAAGTGGTGAAAACATTTAAAACATATTGCTAGGTCATGAGTGAGAGAAATCTATGCAGTCTGTAAGTAAATAAAGGTTATGTTCATAGTGAGAAAGGAAGAGGAATTTGGGAAAACAAATTGTAATCAAGGAAGTGTTAAGTGCTATTTCAGGTACATGTTCTCGCTTTTCCACAGCAACCATGTATAGTTGTTCAGGATGTTTATTGAATAATAGTGTCCAAACAAGTGTATGAGAAAGGAGCTAAAATCCAGTCTATGTTTTGTTTGGCAAGTCACACAGCCTAGGGTTGTATCTGTCTAGAGAATAGGTGCCTTTGCAAATGAGCACAAAGACATCATATAGAATATCTACAGCACTTCACCTTCCAGCCCAGGTGACCTCATAGAAGATCAGCCTACAAACATCTCTTCTTCATACAAAAGCCTACTGTTCTTAAGCCCCACACTGTTCATGAGACACTATCATATGATACATTTTTATTAGTAGTATCAATTTAATGCTGTCATTATCTGTCAATAAAACTTTTATTATGCAATAGACATTTATTGAGCATCTGGAATGTGTGGGCTGGGATACTAGATCTGGATGTGTTTATAACTTATCTTTCAAAGAACCTAAAATAAATCTTGAGCGTAGGAGTAGGTAGAGTTTCTTGGATCTATTTGGCCCTCTTGTGCAATGCACTGTTTAGCTGTTTTTTGAAGACATTTACTGATTGAGTTGGGGTTTTTTTGCATTTTTTTAAAGACATTTAGTGATTGAGTGATTGATTGATTGACCTGGGTCAAAATAGTCTGAGGAAAGCCAAATGCCAATGATAACAGACAGTGAAAAATAAGAATATAAATAATTGCTAAAATTGGAAGTGTAAATGTGGTTTGTAGCAGGTGAAAAACTAAAGTCAAATCATGAAAGCTTAGAATGTGTTACTTCCACCTCCTCATCTGCTGATCATCATATTTTTAGTTTTAGTATTTTTATCTTCTGACTTTTTCTGAAATGTTAACATTTAATTTTGAAATTGGTTTTGCATTAGAAATATACTTAGAATGACTTTGACATATTATTGAGTGTGACTTTATTTTTACAAATAAATGAACAGGAAAAGGGGGTCTATTATCCAAATGTTTAGTTTAGAGTCAATTTTTGAGGACTATCTCTACCTTATATGGAGAGGTACTATGCCAGTTAAGACCTTTCAACAATATGAACATATAAGATTAAATTCTTATATTCAAAAGTCAACTTCATTAAGACTTCTTCCTGGCAGCAGCAATTCTAAGACACCATTCATTTTAAGGCATATTCTGATTTCAGAGATTTTAAAATGAAAAAATTGTGTGCTAGACTTGATAAAATATGGTAGTATGTAAGAAGTAGGATTGATTGAGCACCAGAAGTGGTAGATGGAAGGATGTGCTCATTTTTGCAGATACTGAGTTTAGGGAACCTGAGAGACCAAAGTGTAAGACCACACTTTGGACCCAAATGAGATTTGGTTGTGAGTGAGAATTACAGAAAGTCAGGAAGCTCAGAGTAGTGACTTACAGCTCAAAAGGGTGCTGGCTGATGAGAAAGAAGCCCAAGTGGCACTCAGAGGGAAGAGAGGAGTGTTCTGAGGATGGAGATGTGTAAGGGCTTAAGTGAGTGAGGTCTAGTGAGATCCAACATCACATGTATGTGGATTTGTTAAGATTGGTCAGGCAATCCAAGTAAACTTTGTTATTCTCCCTCACAAAACCTCTACCAGAATTCAAGGTTACGTTCAACATTCCCAGTACCAATATGTGTAAAGAACAATAAAATGGAAAATTTTATCATGCTTTAATAAAAGTAATAAGAGAAAATAAGCTAATCTACTACTGCAGCCCTCTTCTCTAAATAGATAAGTAAAAGATTAAAACATATTGCAGCAAAACAAAGCAAAAAAACACCGTCATGGTTCTACGACTATTTGTTTTAATTCTACTGCTTTTTACTTTGCCCTCTGGTTTTATAAACCATAATTGGTTTCCACTTTCATTGTCTTGTCAAAAGCCATGGTTGTGTCATTTGCTTATAGCCCTGGGGAAATGCACTAAAAAAGATTTTATGAGAGTGCAAGGGAATTTACAAAGGATACTATTGCTCCAGTTATGAAAATCAACTTTAGATTTAAGTAACAAAAAATACACTTTATTGAGATGTTATGTAATCATTATCATTCAAAGTGAAAGTCTACCAGAACTGGACTTACTCTTACCTATGCGAATTATATGGACTCTTCTTCAACAGGGAGAAGTGCAGAGCTGTAAATGAGGAAGTATGCAGATTGACACTGGCATGGGCCACCTGACAGTAAGCAGATATACCTGCATGGAATGTGATCTGAGGCTAACGAGGGGTAGCAGATCTGAAGAATGATTTGCAGTCTGGAGGTGAAAAAAGTAAATTGTGTTCCCTTCTGGAATGAGAGTTTATCTGGCTTATATATGTCTCCCCATAGTCTTCAAGTTAAATCTTGGTTGTAAGCTTATAGGTACTATAAAGTCCCTTATAATCTGGCTTCTTAATTTCATTTCATATAATTTCCCCCACGCTCTCTACAGTCCAGAAACTTATTCTTTAAATAAGATTTTATGTCTCAGTCATGTGATACTTTGTGGTTTTCCC
>NW_011888803.1:16220144-16241572 GCF_000151845.1 Pteropus vampyrus
GGCTGGTGACCTTCTTTATGCTATGGCAAATAACCTAGAAAATAGACAAAATGCCTAAACATCCTTGGCTCTAAAGGAAGCAATTTATATCATTTTGTAAGTGTGTATTGTCTATTCCCTGCTGATAATGTAAAGGAATTATAAGAAAGATAAACTCAGGAAATGATTAAAATCAAATCTCTGCAAGAAGAGATTGTACAAAATGGAGAGGGTATAAAAATCAGGGATCACACAGGGTTGAAAACAATCCAATGATTTCTCTTACCAAATAACTGGATATAACTATTGTTATTCAGAACCTTTCTCCAAGGGTAATAGATCAACCAGAAAATAAATCATTACTCCTAGTCTAGGGATTCTTTGTCATTCTTATTCCTCAGGATTAGAAATGTAACATTAGTCTACTATGTTTAGTCTGCACTTCAATTTTCTGAATAGTAGTTTTATTAAATTAATTTTTGCATACTGAGAGCCATGTCCAAACCTGAGAGAGGATAGAAAATTACCCAGGAAATATGAAATTTGAGTAGGATAAAATATCCAGGTAGAATTTTTAGTTTTGAGTGGGACTGATGATATTCGTCAGATAGAAAGAAGTTTGTGTATAAATTTGGTGACAAGATGGGCAGCCGGTGGTAGACATTGCTATCTGTTGTCAAAAAATATTCTTTCTCCCCTTCTTACCTACTGATAGAACTGCACTGTAACTGGTATGTAACTTCCCAGTTTAGGACTATATTTCGTAGCCCTCATTACGGCTCTTTGTGGTAGCCCTGTGATTGAGCTCCCCAATGTGACATGGAGGGCAGTGATGGTTTCTTTTCTAGGCTTCTATTTCATGCACACCATTCATTTGTCCATATAGTCATCCACTGAGCCATTCATTGCTGTGTTTGGTCTTCTGTCAACTATCTATGCAATTGTGATTCTTGATGTCCCTTCTATGATATCTTTATATACACGAGGCACTGAAAATCCCAACAAAGCTATGTAAAGACCTTTCCACATAGACAAAGTGGGGAGGAAACATTTTTTCTCAGTAGGCTCTTACCACCTCCTAGGCCTCTATCCAGGAAGCAAGACTTAGCTCTTTACTTTCTCCTGTCCCAAAAGCTATCTGAGAATGTGTTATCTTTCCAAGGCTCAGCCTAGGAAGTAATAAAACACCACTTTTCTTCTTGGGTACCGACCAACCTCCTCTTCTTCCTCTTCTAAGCCCAAGAAATTATTTTCTACTCTTGGGAGGGTATAGTGGACAAAAAAAATCTGACTCTCTTTGTTTCCCCAAAGGTATATTTAGGCCATAAGTCTTTTTAATTACCTATGAGCAGAAAATTTTGAAATTCAACCAGGGAAAAATGTCTTTTTTGTTTTGATTTTTCTTTTCTCTGTTCCATCATCACACATACTTTTCCTAACATAATAAATACAGAAAACCTTGCTATCAAAATAGAGGTAAGAGACATGAGAGGAAAGAAAAGCCAAAGAAAATCATTGATTTGTATTTCGCCTTTTAATGGGGCAAATTACATGATGCATACTTGTTTGAGAATCCAAAGTTGGTTCCAATCAAACCCATTACAATATAATAAGAAACTTCCCCAATTTTAATTTTACATGGTTTGATTTTAAATAAAGCAAAACAGATTATGAAAATTTAAGGGATAATCATAGTCTTATCAACTAAAGCCTCTTTCACATCCAGATGACCAGGAATCCTATTTCTTTGAAGATCTGATTATTTTCAAAAGAGAAGATAATTTTAGAAACAATGGTCAAAATCTAGGATCCATGATGAAGATTCCTATTTAAAAATAAAGGAGAAAGTTCATTTTGGGTCAAGGAAAGGAAAATTTGATAGGCAGAAGAGATTCAAGATGCTCGGACTGGGTCTTGGATGATGATTTTCACACTGGGAAGTCCTCCAACCCAGTCTTAGTTTCTTAAAAATAGATGTGGGATCCCAGTGATTCCTCTTGGCAGGGGATAGGGAACAAAACTATTTTTGTTATCATTTTGACCAATATTTTTAGTTGTCTTCTCACAGATTCATAAAACTGAGAGAAGAAAGATTACAAGTTACCAACCACAAGCCTTTGATAAAATAAATAAGTAGATTAGTACTGTGTTTTCTTTTTCTAGAAGATGAATAGACTTTCAGGAAGGCCTCGTATGGAATGAGTGTCCGTCAGTATCTTGTAAGGAAAGGAAATAGTTGATTTGAGAGGCTAAAAGAAAGATTTCATGTGTCATACATATAGTTCCACCAACTTGTGAAAGCTGTCAAGACCCCATGACACAAAGATAGACAGGATCAATTGGTGGGGAATCGAGTACTACAATTTTTGAAAACATTTTAATAGTCCAAATGTGGCCTCTTTGCTGGAGAGCTGCCCATTCAATAAAATAGCCACTCTGTGGAAGCTGTCTGTAGCTGTCATCAATGCCCATCAATGTTAATCCCTAATGCATCTTCCATGACTTTATCCTGAAAGTGGATTTCTCAACACTATTTGAAGAAGACTAGCTTCCTAAAACTTTCTCCACTCTGGTCATGGAGAGATCTCGCCTCCTAATTCTATGTTTACCTCTCTGATTGTATTTTTTCCACTACTTTTCCATAATTCTCCTCTTTCACCAGATCCTTGAAATGTAGGTTTATCACAATATTCTGCATTCTGTTAAGATTGCCCATCTCTGTACTGTTGCTCTGGGAAACTTCACCTATCATGGATATAAGAAGGATGCCCACCCAAACTTGTGAAGTCCTTTCAGATTTCTCTGTAGAATACTTCACCCTCCTTTTGTACTGCCACTGAAATTTTCTCACAGCTCCATAAACTCAAGAGAAGTCTCCGTTCACTCCGTTCACTCTTCTGTAATAGCTCCCGGCACAGTGCCTGCCGTATAACAGGTATTCAGAATCTATAAACAATGCATGCATGTGTGAATGATTGTTTATTTACATCAGCATGTGTTATAAATCAGCTTTCAGAGCAGCTAGTTTTGGTATCAATTTAAAGCAATTCCCAAGTCTCAAAAGTGAATCCATGCAACTTTCTGAACACACTTGTTTAGTTCCCTTGCCTTCACAGCCCTTCTCCATCAAATGGCTTTCTATTCAATTTGTTAAAAAAAAAAAAGAAAGAAAGAAAAAAAAGAAACACTGTTTAAAACTTATGGTTACTATAACAGGCCCTAACACTAAACACATGTTTTAGAATAATGAAGGAAACAGCTAAATACAAAAACAGATTTGTGCAAAGAATAGTCAAGCTAATAGCAATGACCTTTAACATATTAATTTTACATATCCAGTGCATTTATAGAGTGGTAAAGAAGTCATCAGTCTGCTGTAATATTTTGGTCCTGGTAACAGCTGCACTTTTTTCCATCATCTATACTGACATATCACAAAAAAAGTTACAACTAAAACTTATCTCAATATTGAATGATTGATTAAGACACAGAATACAAAATTTCAAAATGAAAGCTGCCCTTTTGCTAACTTACATTGCAGTGGTAATTTGTTTACCTTCAATGACTACACCAATTGCCCATTTATGTTAATACTAACATTTCAAAATATCATAGGATTATTACCATGTCATTCACAAGTGTCATTTGCTGACTTTCCCCCAAGAATCATAGATATTTCATCCTAAGGGGAAATCAAGAGATCATCTTGTCCAATTCTCTGCTTATAGATAGGCAGGTAAAGTATTAATATTCTCATCTTAGAAAGAAACCACTTTGAATGACAACCGAAGTTCACAGTTAGTGATGAAATTCTAGGTTTCACACCTTCCAAATGCAGTGTACATGTTATTATTCTGTACTGCTTATTTCTATCTGCAGCATTTATTATACTGAATTGACCTCATAAAATGTTATTATGTTATGATACATTTAGAGGTCCACTATGATGAGACTCAAATAGAGAGAATATATGATGACTTTACAGGACTAAAAAAGAAAAAGAACAGTGATTTTTAGGCTCAACCTTTATTCTATGAAGATTTTGGACACAAAACAAATGAACAATTAATTTTCAAGCAAAATTATAACTCATTTTAAGTGGTTATATTTGAAGGGTAAAATAAGGGTCAGAGTAATGTCAGTAATTGAAAAGTAACTCTAATTCTTCCTCTTTATCCCTTTTCTCACCCAGAATGCTGTGAATAACCAGTAAAATCTTACTGATATTCAATTTGAGCTATGTTCATATAAAAAGATGAAAGTAAGGAGAAAAACAGCTACTTTGTATATGTTTTGGTCCTTGCCATTTGCTACTGGTATCTTTGAATAAGAGATTTACAGAAAGCATCTGTAACTTATTGCATTTGTGTGAAAAAAATGCATACCCTTCTCAATTCTTTTTCTGAAACTCTCTCAGCTAAAAGTAACCATGTACCCTTTGGCCACAGAGAGATATATTATCTGGCACTACAAAACTTTCATCTTAGAATTCAGTTATATCTATCTTCTTCAGGCACTGATCCATGTTCTGAACTTATTGTATTTTCTCCTATTCCCCCATCACCATGGCAATTTCTATTTCTTTACAATATCTAGTATAGTGCATTCTGTGGTGGTCATCCCAGCAACCTTCCATCTCTACCCCAAGGCAGTTACAACACCTCAGTTCAAGGTGTCGGCCACAATCAGTCCTAGCCAATCAGAACATTTCATCCTCCTGGCCACAATAATTGGTTTATGGAGACATTTACAGGGATTTGAGCCAATAAGAGTAAATGTCATGTCCTTGTTTAGAGACAGAATCGGGGACAAGATGATGTCTCTCTTTGAATGGTGTGGTATGCAGATATGAAAACTGGAACTTTCCTGACCATTCTGGTCTGATGATGAAATCACCCTGACTGCAGCTAACAACAAATAGGAAAGATGTGAGAACCAAATAGAAACAATGCAATGATTAAATAACACTTGACGTTTGCTTGCCTTCTTCACCTCTTAGTTACAAAGGCCAAAATCTGAGATGAATACAGAGGCAAGAACCAGTCTGAGTTAGATAAACTTTTACTTGTAACTGAAAACTTCTTAAGAGTTATCTGTGAGAGGATGTAGTGTGTTATAAGGTATCATGCAATGTGGAACTTGGTGAGTTGAAGATGTTGGGCCCCAACTGATAAGAAAGCCACTCTACCAGGGAAAGAATTGATAATTTTATTCTGTGCCACTTCATTAAAGGTGTGTGCACTAAATTATGAACTACTAATGGTGCAATTATGTGATTTTATAACATAACTCATCTAAATTGTTTTTACTTTTAAGACCAGTTTTTGAAACCCAAGGGAGTGATTGTTTTTTGCTTTGATTTACATTGTTGGTTTGGGGGCCAGCAGAGCTTCCTCTTTGCCTCTCAAATCATACAAACTACTCCATCCTTGTGTGATACAGGTTGAGTGAACAAAAACAATGCAACCTTACTATTAATTTATGTAAGAAAGGGACTGTCATTCTTTTAACATATGCAATCATTCTTAATTCTCTTCTATACCATTATTCTTTTTCTAAGCACTCCATAATGTAAAAACTTTTATAATTAAGGAACGTCCAACAAAGTTTCAGTAAAATTTGCTGCTCCCAAACCTCAAGTTTTTGATAGGGTTGGTATTTTGCTCTGTCTTAAAATTTTTTTTTTGGTAGAAACTAAAAACAACTGAATTGCTTGCTACACAGGACATGACCACACAGGATTTTAGCCTCAGCTGCATAACCAAGGCAGATGGAAAGATGCAGCATCTGCTACACATCCTGGGTAAACATTCTGTAACCTCTTAAGTAAATATAAATTCAAGGTGCCCTGTCCTTCTGCCCAGGCCTTTGGCTGGCATCCAGGAAGCCTGGTGAACCATCTGTCCATTCACGTTTATATTGAATTCTCAAACACATCCATGATGTTGCTTCATTTTGTCTTGTTTAAAAATGTGGTCCATATTGTGCATTGGAAGAGCTCAGGGCAGGAAATAGGAAATACTTACTTCTAATCAGCAGTGTAATCTCAGGTAGAACATTTCACATCTGATAGTTCCTTTTTTCATCTGCCAATCATGGGATCGAACTGGATATTCTCCGAGATGCCTTCCAGATTCTGTGAGATTTTATTTTTCAAGGCAAAATATAATCACTTTTCCCTGTGTAATGACACAGGACCTAAGTACTCTGCCTTGACAAAAATCCTTCAAAACCTGAAGAAGTAACTTTAAACTTATGAGAAAGCCATGTGGACTAAATAAACTGTGGTAGTGACTTCAGGACAGTACTACTTTAAAATTGGCTCTTTCCTTGGACACAGCCAAATATCCATCCATTCATCCATCTGTTCATCTGACTGTCCATCCATCTGTCCATCCATCTATTCATCCATCCATCCACCCATCCATTAGTCCACCACGTTTTGAGCTTTCAGTGATGGAGACTCCTAAATTTGCTCTGGGGAAGAATGTCAGGGATGAGCAGTGCCTATGTGCTCAAGAATGAAGCTCACCATTTAGTGAGGGGACAGACATAAACAATTAATTTACCAATTTCCTTTGTTGGGGACCAAAGATTAGAAAGCGAAAGAGAGTAATGAGGCTAAAGTAGAGGAGATTCAAAAAAAGAGAACATTGTGGATGCTGGGGAAAAATTCTTTTCAGTTGCTTACTTTTCCCCATCACAGTTAGAAAACTACCCAAAATGAACTCCTCATAATTGTAAGAGCTTAATTAAGAAACATAAGTGACTAAATATGTACTTTATTAATCAGTTTACTGGATAAATGTGACCTCATTGAGTACTGGAAACATAACTGTTTTGTTCCCTGCTGCATCCCTTACAATTAGCACACAGTCTCTATGTAGTGGACTCTCAATAAATACTTGCTGAAGGGCTATTGGATGAATTAATTTGAACTAATTCTAATTGAAGGGGTGTGATGTTTTCTTTATCAGTTGTTAAACAGAAGACTCAATGTGTCAGGAAGTATGAAATGAATTAGGCTGATTCATGAATAACAAAACATTACAACTTCACTTTTATAAAATTAGGAGGGAAATGATGAGATGAGCACATATTTTTAAATAATTTTAATATTGAAAATTAATGGTTGGTGAAAGTACAAGTAAGAACCTCATGTGGTCATGGAGATCTAACAATCCTATCTAAAACAGAATCTGCTGATACCTGATTATAATTACATTTATTCAAAAGCCCCTGGTACACTGTAGAAGCCCAGAGTGGTTGGAGGAGCTGTCTCAGAGGATGGCAGTCAGAGCCAGGGCCCAATTTTGAGCAAAGATTTAAGAAGCCAGAAAAACAAAGATGTAGCACTTCACCCTATGACAGGCCTTGGAAATTGCAGTGGTAGCCACAGACCAAATGGTGTGAATGTGTGGCTCAGTGACTGTCCATCATCCAGCAATGAGCCTTCTACTGTCATCCAGAGAGTAAAGTAATAATGTTATTAAGATTGTAGTAACTATTATAGCTTTTTTCCCCCTAAAGGAGACCAATATAAATTGAAGGTCCTTACATTTTATTTATATACAATATGACATATTTTTGATGCAAACTATTGCTTTTAAGTAATCTTTACTGAAAGGCCCCATTATTTTGGCAAAGGAAATCACAGGCCTGAACTTTCTCAGGTGAAATAATTTTAGCTTTTATAGGAGCAATAGAGTCATTTGAAGTAGTAGGGACATCTTAAAGATTAAAGACAGATATTTTTCAGTGTATAGGGAAACTGATGGAATAGGGGCTTGGTCATATTTGTGTGGGAAAGATTAGAGTCAAGTGATCAGAAGCTTTCAGCACATTTTGTAGCTTGAAGGGAAAAGCTTTCAAATCTTTAAAAATTGCTCTGCACTAAGATGTTTCAGGGCCCACTTCTCTTTCAGATTCAACCATTATAAAAATGGGAAGCATCACAATCTTTCCAAATGGGCATGGTGTGCAGAAGGTAAGAGCGGAATTAGGGGTATTAGAATACTTTCTCATGGTCTGTACTCCCTCAGTCACTCAGTTAATCCACTGGCAATGATTTTAAGATTCCAAAGCTACATGGTGTTAGCCAAGAATTGGGTAAGATCTTTTCATAAGAAAAAAAAATCTGAAGGAAATGATATTTGAGGAAGAAATGATGGAAGCTAGATCAGGTTAAAGTGCTAACATATCCCCTATCTTCCTAGTGGTGTAGGCAATTCACTAGTGATCCTCTAAACAAGGTTTGCTGAGGGAAGAAACAGTCTTGCCATTATGAGTTAGCTTTTCATCATACCTTTTCACCATGTAAATTGACACTTGCTAAAGTTGCTAAATATAAACCTTTTTTTTCCCTTTAAAGAATGAAATAGGCAAATTGAGTCATAGTAGTTCTCCTTGGTATATCTCTGTAGCAGACACTTTTAGTTGTCAATCCACAGCTTCATCATCTGCATGGACAAAACTCAGATCCCCTCACTGATGGGCAGAGCCTGGGTGGCTGGAGTGTCTACACCAGTACTGGCTTCCATCTAGGCTCCAAAAACATTTAACTTACTCCAGTGTGCCACAAAATAATATCATTTTTATGTTCCTAAGACATTAACATTTTTAGGAAGTAATGACATCCCAGATTTCTATTCTTCCCTTTTTTCTTAAGAGAATTCTGATTTTGTTTGGGGGCAGTACTATGTTCAATGAAATATTTAATATTCTAGTTCCCTTGTGGATAATGATGTCTAGGTGACGTCATTGTCAATAAAATGTAACAGAATTCTGCTTAGGTGGACCTTTTGGGAAAACTAGAATTTCCTGGCAGTTGTCCCCAACCTTTTCTGCACCAAGGATGGGTGCTCCTATAAGAATCTAATGCTTAATGATCTGAGGTGGAGCTGAGGTGGTGATCCTGGTGCTAGGGAATGGCTGCAAATACAGATGATGCTTCAACAGCTCCTCCTCCACTCACCTCTTGCTTTGTGGCCCTGTTCCTAACAGGACACGGACCAGTACCATCTGCCACCAGAAGGTTGTCCTAGAACATTGAGTCTCAAAGTCCGTGGGCCGATAACATCAACTTATCTTGGATCTTTGATAGAAATGCAAGTTCTTTACCTAAGCTACTAAATCAGAACTGAGACCCAGCAATCTTTGTATTCATAAATGTCCAGATGATTTTGATGCATGATAAAGTTTGAGAACTAATTTCTTAGACCTAGGGTGATGGTTCTTAAACATGGCTGAAAATTGGAGTAACCTGGAGTGACTAATGCTTGGGTACTACCCATAGAGAGTCTCATTTAATTGGTCTGAGATGTGGGTTGAATCAATGCCAGTCTCTTAGTTGTCATACTGAATTCTAGTTATTGAAGATGTCATTTTCGTTTCCTAGGTTATTCCATAGTGTGTAAAGTTTGAAAGAATCTGTTCCCCTAATGACACATTCCACACCATTCAGTTACTCAGTGATGGACAAGACTGAAATGGTGTCTGCATTTCTGCTTCTGCTCACTTATTTATTGAAAGCCTCACTTTAAAAGTAAGTAACAAGGAGACTTAAGAATCTCGAATGTTTCCTGCTATTCATCTCCCCACCCTCAGTTGTCCTAGAAAATGAAAAGTGGGTTAGATCCCAAAGGTACCAAGGAAATTTAAGTATGGTAGCAATGATAATAGAGCTATGAAGCAATAAAAGACACTTTGCCTTATGTTCACTGCAGGATCCCTGAACAACGCAGACAATGTTTTTACATATGTTAATGTGGGATGTTTCCAGCCTTCTCAGGAGGTTCACTGAAGGCCTCCAGCTAAGGCTACAGAGGGATTTGCCCCAGCTTGAGGTATGCCAAGTAAGCAAACTCAGTAGTTTAGATCTGGGGCACTGTGGTTTGTGGCTGTCCAAGTTTACTTGTATATTGGCCTCTAGGTTTTCCTAAATTGTTGGAGAAGCCAGCCCAAATGGGCAAAAGTGGTTGAAACAGGAATCTGAGTAGTGTTTAAAAGTTGGGTTGTGGTGAATGAGCAAGACTGGGTGGAGTTGATGTATTTAGTAAAACACACCATTAGCAGCTGATGATGGTTTTATTTCATAGTAGGGGTGGGTGTGCACACTGAGAAAAATGCTTGGAGAGAAAATTCAGCATGATACGTGGTTTCATCTCTGGAGGTAACGAAGCTGAACTAAAAAACAATGTACTTGGGTAAAGGAATTATAAGTCATGGAAACGATACTCCTCTCAGTTACAAAGAATTGTGGCAAGTTAACATTTAGTTAGGGCAGCTTTTCAAACTTGAATGACATACACACCACGCCAGTGTTAAAGGCAAAACAAAAAGTCTTCATCATTCTCCATAGTGATGTAAGCTAGTTTTAAAAAACGTTTCTTACAAACAAAGGAAATCAGCAACCTGATATTAAAATTGTCATCAATTTAACTGCTGTTTGCTGAAGGGGGAAAAATATCTAGTTTTTTATCATCACGCTATAAGGTTTTATTGACCCATGTGTTAGTCTGGGTCCTCTGAGAAATAACTGCCAAGATAAACATGCAAGAATTTTATTAAGAGAAACACCCATGAGAAAGAATGGGGAGAGAGCTAGGAATTCTGATAGAAGTCTAACCTCTCATGAAGGAAGGACAAAAAGGAAGGTTGGCTAAAAGTGTTCTAGACTGGTTAGTGGGCAGCCTAAGGAGGTTTGTTAAGGCCATGAGGGAGTTACTGGGATAAAGTCAGTCATCAGAATCTCTGATCTCTCAGTAAAGAACTTGCTTTAGTATCCCAGCTAGTATCTTTATTGTATACTATTGTACTTACTAGTAACACTTTTACAAATTAGTACACAGATGGGAAAAGTTCAAGTTAGATAGTGCTAACTGCTAACAAACAAGATCTTTGAGATAGAAATGCCTATGCAGTTATGTGATGCTCGATGATTCGATTCTTCTAACACTTTCATATATTGTGAAATATTATTGATAAATATGTTCAAAGGTCATCTGGCCTTCCCATACCAAAATGCCTTCATTTTCTCTGTTACTTTCTCAGTTGCCAAAAACAAAAAGCAATGTATTTTTCTTTTTGTTGTTCTTGTGATTATGTATCATTTTTTTTAAAGTCGTATGTTAAACTATAGTGTTATTTTTTTTAATTAATTAATTAATTACTAAGTTTCAGGTGTACAATGCAACAGTAAGGCATATACATATTGCATTGTGTGTTCGCCACCCATAGTTAGATTTCTTTCTGTCATCACATATTTGACCCCTTTTACCTCATCTACCTCCCTCCTCCCAGTGTTATCTCCATGAAATGTTTTTTATTTGTAAATGACTAGCATGAAAATTTTGTTTTTACGACTGGAAAAATAATTCAACATGAGTAAGTGGCTACCTTTGTAAAATTGTCCTTTTGATAATAAGATAGAGCAGCCTAGTGATAGCAGGTTATACTTACCAACACATGAAAAATTAAATATCACCAAGTTACTAGATTATTTGCCACAAAAATAAGTATAAATACAAACGCAATGGCGGCACTGCATTCATGTTATGGTGTGGGATTATTAGATGTCTGCCCAGCTCATCAACATCAAAGATTTTCAATCCCAGTTGCCTAATGGAATTAGGGAACTCAGGAAATATATTTCAATGCTTGGATGTCGCCTTTCAGAGATTCTGATCCAACTGATTTTGAGAGGAGCTGATAATTTATATGTCTTAAACTCACAGGTTTTAAATGAATACCACCTGTAAATTTACAGTGTTTTTAGATTATTTTAAGAATGAGAAGATAATTATCACAGAGAGTTCTTGGATCTTTTAAAATATGATCATGGGTGTTACAGACACTTTGGAAGACAGTTTGGCAATTTCTTACAAAACTAAGTATATTGTTACCATATAATTCAGGAATAGTACTCCTTGATATTTGCTCCAACTAACCAAAGGCTGTGTCCACACAAAAACCTGCACACAGATGTTTATAGCAGCTTTCTTCATAGTTGCGAAAACTTTGAAGCAAGGAAGATGTATGTCCTTTAGTAGGCGAATGGATATAAACTGTTACATCCAGATAATGAAATATTATTATTATTCAACGATATAAAGAAATGAGCTATCCAGCCATGAAAATACATGGATGAATTTTAAATGCATGTTAGTAAATGAATGACTCCACCTATATAACATTCGGAAAAAGGTAAAACTAAGGAGACAGCAAAAATATTAGTGATTCTTAGTGGTTGAGGGAAGGGATAAATAGGCATAGCACAGAGGACTTTTAGGACAGTGAAACTATTCTGTTCTATACTATGGTGGTGATACATGCCTGTACATATTTGTCCAAACCCATAGAATGTACACCAAGACTGAGCACTAATGTAAACTATGAACTTTAAGTTCATTGATTATAACAATGTAGGTTCATTGATGATACCATTGGGGTGTGTGGGATCTCAGTAGTGGGGGAGGTTACACATGTGTGGGGGCAGGAGGCATAGAAGAAATCTCTTTACTTTCAGCTTGATTTTGCCATGAACCTAAAACTACTCTAAAAAATAAAGTTTATTAATTTAAAAAATCTGATCATGGTCTACCACTGGATTAAAGTAAATGAATGCTGGTTTGATTTAGGAATAAGAATTTATTGTAAATACTCTGATTTCTAGTTTTTCCTTGCATCTACCATCTAGTAGATTTTTTAATCAGATTAATTTTATAATGTAAATTTTAATGTAGTTCACTTTAAGTAAGGCTTTATAATGATGCAGTAAATTAATTTATTTGAATTCACAACACTTCCTAGGCAAAAGAATGTCCAGAGCTTCAGTGGCATTGGCAATTATCAGCCTGTCCCCAGGCATATTAGTAGCCAATTTCAATTTGTTACTTACGCCAGTAGAATTTGTACAACGGAAAAATTTTTGCAGCAAAAAGTTGTAATGTCATTTTAAATGAGTTAGCTGGAAAATTTATAATCATGAAAACTGGTCAGTTTTCCTCAAAACCGGCTGCCAAAATACATTTGTTTTATTCACAGCTACCGGGCAAATAGACAACTTTCTCAAAGTTACTAAAACCACTGAAAAATAAAACTCTTACAGTATTAAGTTGGGTGTGTGTTTTTGTTTTAATTTAAGTAGATTTGCAATGAAATACTAAGTCTTAGAGAATAGCTTGATGTAATTTAATAGCCGATGGTTTAGGAATGTTATAGACCTGGGCGCTAATTCTGGCTTTATCTTTTATTAGCTTTGTAGTCCATGAAGGAAATTAAGCTATTTTGACCTCAGATTTTCAAACTACAACACAGAGATAGTTACAACTCACAGACTAATAGAAGAGTTAGATGAGATAATGTTATAAAGCACCTGGCACTTGGTGCAGGGTTGTGGCCAAATTAGTTATGAGTTATTACTATTACTGACAAAAATATATGAGGTAATTCCAATAGCTCTTGTTCTTTTTCCAATGAAGGGTTGGTTCACATGGTTCATTTGCTTTTTTTGTTTTGCTGAAAATCTGGAGATGCTATATTTCGAAATTTAAAAACATGGTCATATTCTCAGATACAAAATTGTGTATAAAATACCTAAGATTTCAAGATCTACCCCCAAGTCTACCCATAAGCCCTTCAGTTTTAGGATATTCTATCTCAAAGTGTGTTCTAAAGATGATGTCAATAAAAATGCAGATCTAGAAAGGAACCTGGGCAATTCTTCATTAGAGAACACAAGGGACAGACGAGAACACCCATCTTCGATAGAGTTGTATGTGTACTGGTTCACTTCTTTGGTATCCTGGCCTTGACCTACTCAGACCTCTGGTTCCTATGGATTCTGCCTTCTTCTCCCCAACATCCCTGGTTTTGACGTTTATTCTGCCCAGACCCAGTGTACCTAATTCACATCCTTTTGAACAAACTAAACATTGGATCCTGAAGCTCACTAAGCTTCTTCCCCCCTTTTCAGTCTTGCAGTACAAAATTTAGTGTTGGATACAGTCACTAATAGTTTCCCATCACACACAACGACAAACCACAGAATCTATATTTTTCATCTCTGCGCATGCACTCAACTGACATGACTATCTTAGCAGCTCTGTACAGGAAAATGGGTTTCAGGAGGCCTATGCCTTCTGCCACCATCAGCTCTGTCTGGGTTTTATAAGAGGCACAATTCCTGCCGATCACTGATTTCTGTAAACCTCAGTGCTGCTGATGGGAGGGATTCCATCTTATGTTCTTCTCCAGTGGTTTTTTTATGCTAAGGCTGCCTTCTGTTTCTTAATTTAGTTATGACAACTACTCAGTATTTCATGACCTGATGCTTTTGAAGAGCACTGAGGAGTTATTTTTCATGCATCTCTCAATTCGAGTTAAACGATGTTTTCTTGTGAATGCATTGAGTTTATACATGTTTTGTCAAAAATAACACAAAAATAATGTTGTGTCCTACACAATATATCAAGGGATACATGATGTCTACATAGATTACTGATGATGTTTACAATTAAATACAATGTAGGTGTGATACTGGAACAGTAAAGAATATTAGTGGAAAAATTAGTGAAATTTGAATGAGATTTGTAATTTAGTTAATAATGCTTTATTAATGTTAATTTCCTTTTCTTGATATTTGTACTATGATTATATAAGAATTTAAATTAGGTGAAGTCGATTAAGAAATATACAGGATATTCTTGTACTATTTCTGCAATTTTTCTGTAATACCAAAGTTATTTTAAAATAAGAAGTTTTAAAAATATCAACAGACATTCAAGAAAGATGATATAAAGTCCTGGTAATCTATCAGTGAATAATAAATTCTTATCTAACCAAGTGTTGGTTAAAATTGCTCTATATACAAATAGCATATACTGCATTACAATAGATAAAACTTGGTCACATGGAATATAGAAATACAATTGTTATCTCCAGGTAAGATGCTTAAAAACAGTTTGACACATTACTAAAAATATTATTTTCCCATCTCTTCCAAAACTAAAAATAGATTACAGAAGGATTTTTTTTTTCCAAGTTTGTAAATATCCTCTGAGATTACTTGTTCAGAGTTCAGTGCTATGAGTTTCAAAATCTGTATGGCTGTCCTCCAAATGACTAAAAATAATTTTAAACACTTCATATCTCTTTTTCTAAATCTTCTTAGAGTTTCTCTTTAGTGATATAACTCTGGACCAATTCAATCACATCTAAAATCAGAAGAGGTTCAGGCAAATAATGTAAGATTAAATTACTTTTTTTTTTTAAGGCAGCTGGAGTTTATTAAATTGAAAGATTCCAAAGTCTTGCCTCAGAGTGTTTTTAGAGATTTGCATTTGAAAATAGTTTAGGAAAAAATGAATATTGTTTCAAAAATGTGTTGCTATTGATATTAAAACAAATGTTAAAAATAGACAAAGACTCTTGTTTACCATTTGTGGGTTGTTTATGGCTTTTAAAATTTTTTCATACTATTACTAAGTTTGTATTGTTGCTTTTTATATGAACTGTTTGAATTAAAGCAGCTGTTTTTGCTGGGACAATATGCCAATTTTGCTAGAGATTTTGAGGACATGTTTTAAATGGCAAATCCATCCAAAAAGTTGTAGGAGGACTAACTAGGCTAAATTAAATAGGTCTCACCATCCCTCTGTAGCTTAAATAAATGCCAATTATGAATAGATAGCATTGGCACTTGTGTATCCAAAATATAGTCCTGTCATGGGTGAGTATGATTAGAAAGCTCTAAACAAGCCCAGAATTTCTTTTTTTCTTTTTTCTTTTTTGCATAGGCATACTTGATTTCTCTTATTTTTCAACCAATGCTTCAATCATTTTTCAAGTTTTAAAGAGTGTGTCACAAAAATTTTTTCTATCTGTCATTAGATTAGTTAAGGACCTCTTTATTTATTAATTCATTAAAAAATTACTTAGTGAGCACCAATTATAGTTCAGGCTTTTTTAGAGGGATTCTTTCTAAAATGGAAGATGAGTAGCTAGTGTTGTTCAGTGAATTTCTAACTTTCAAGAGCAAACCTCAGCTCTAAAGGCCCATCATGCCTTGATGTTGCTATAGCCAACACACACCCTACACCTCTCCACACTCCACCACAATTGCCAACATTGCTATGGTTCAAGAAATATCAGATTATCTGTGGTCTCTTAAACTTATCATGCCTTTGCATATGACCGTTCACTGTATGAAATTCTTCCTAACAAAATCCAGTTTCCTTTTGTACATTCTTCAAAGGTCAACTGAAGGCCACCTTCTCTGAGAAATGCTACCTAGTAAATGCTTGTATAATAAAAGAGGAGATAAAGTAATGGATGAATTTCCCGTTCTGTTTCTAATCTTGTCTGGAGTGTTTTTCAGAGACTTTGATCTTAAGGGGAATGTCTAGGGCAAGAATGGAAGACAGCAGTTGGTTGAAACCTCTTGTTTATATCATTAATTTGATCAACTTCTAGTAGGTCAAGAAATGTGTGAGTTTTGTATTTCTTTATTTTTCTCTTTGGGGTAGTGAAGATGATGGTCCTTCTCAAACTCAATTAAGCTGCAAAATGAAAGCAATCCATTCTGGACTTGCTCTAAAGTATTCTGGAATCTTTCTTCAGTCAAGAGTACATTCCTTGTTCCTATCTCAGTATCATAAATACCTTCACCAAAAAGAGAAAACTTACTGAAGAGAAAGAATACTCAGTCCAATCAAGAATCTTTGGGTACTGAAAAAGGAATCCTTCTAGAAAATTCTTAACCAAAAGCTCAGAATAATTCTTGAGCATTGAGCCAGTCTAGACTGAGACCTTCACTGAAGAGGGTCCTCTTTCACTATTGTATGTTGAGTTTCAGTACTAGGTTTCTTCCATTATTGAGACCACAGGGCTATAGGGCTTCTGTCACACTTGTCCCGTGGTTATTTTCAAGAGCTACCAGTCATTAGCAGGGGAGGTCAGTCACCTTCCAATTACCTAAATGTACTGCTTTCAGGTAAGCTTCATTAATTTCTCTCTCAAATTTAGTCCTCCACAAAAGTTCTTTAAAAAATAGGTGGCAACTCATTCTCTCCCACCCAAAGTCAGCTTGACGTAAAACTCCCAGCAGCTCCCAGGAAGTTCATTATGTAACAGCTCCTGACAGTGTTCTAACATAGTTGCTACCATCGATTCGTTGCTATTTACACAGTAATGGGACCCCAAGTGTACTTGTGTTTTAATTTACATATATTTTATATCTTTGCTATTAATCTCTAAATATCTTGAAGGTAATATCTATATTTGAGCAATTAATTTATCCTCCATAGCAACTTACACTATGTTTTACAGATGAAGATAAATAAATATGGGTTAAGTTACTGATGGAAGGAAATAAAACTCATATTCATTATTTTAGAGAGTAGAGAGTATATTGTGACTTTCTGTAACTTCTTTTTATAGTAAAAGTTTACTCCATGTTGGTTTTATCATTCTATCAACTTTAAGCAAAATGTTAGTTTTCTTATTTGGTCATAGCCATAAATTATAATAGAATAATAAAAGAATCTTAGGTTCCATTGAAAAAAACATTAATAAAATATGAATCAGTCTCCTTACACTTAAAAAATAGCATTTACATTTATTTTGATTTCAATAACTTTGTGCAAATATTTAGGAATGGAGTATTTGGGGACATTTTAAGATTGAAGCTAGGCTTTCTAATAGTATTGGAAAACACACTATACAAAGTCAACTTCTAATGCCTTTCAAATTTGATCATTTAATTAGAATTAATACATTTTATCTGGTACATGGAAAATTGTTATTTCTTATTGTGCTGTAGAATATATAAAGGATTTGTCATTAACTCAAAAATTTTAAAACAACAATTAGCATCTTAAACACTTTTATGAAACCTAAGGACAAGCCTCCAGAATTAAAAGAAGTAATAAGAAATGGTTACATAGGAGAAAACTGCTTTTTCTGAACCAAGGATATTTAAAACCCTAGAAGTATTCACTAAAAGCCAATGGTTGCCTTTTCCTGTATTGCTTTCAAAAGTTGATACAGGAGTTTAACTGAGATGGTAAAAGCAAATCAAGTCCTACTAGCTAGCATTCCATGGAAAGCTTTGAATTTTTAAATTCTTTTTCTCATAATCTAGTGTGATTAAATTTTATTATTCTTCAGATTATAATATCCACTCATTTAGGTTAACCGCTTTCAGTCTGGAGAACGCACTGGACTAGACACCCACATATCTGATTTCTTAGCCTATCTCTGTGTTATTCTGCGAACTCATCTTTTACTTTTTCCATGCATTCACAGTCTAACACATCTACAATTACATGTGTCTGGTGCATAATTGAAGCTCAGCCAATGTTTGTTGAAAGGATTAATTAAAGCTTAGTGTGACTTTAGTTAAGATTTCCTCATCTTCAAAATCAAATACAGTGATGTCGTAGTTTCCTTCTAGCTCAATAATTCTAAAACAAATTCTTCCTCAAATCACAAGGAATATAAATCTCAAAGTATTTCAGAGTAGAGCAAAGTAGGCTACTTTTTGTCATTACTTAAGGTGTACATTCACCTCTCATCAGTGGCTTTATCTTTGGAGAAATGAGGGTATATAAATGACTTGTGTTTTCTACGTTCTTAATGATAAAGACATTTCTCTGCAACTATTTTGCCGTAAGTCTGAGATTGAATAGCAAGCAAAATAAGAGTCCTTATATTTATGCTATAGACTGAATTTCTTGTTTTTAAGGTATTGTTCACAAGATGGTGTTTCTATTTTGCTAGAGTTCTGCCTACTAACCATTTCCCTTAACAGCAGCACACAAGTGTCAAAATCACATCACCATTTAAAAATCATAGTCACTGGCTTCCTACACTTAGGGACACACTTTTCTGTAACAGCTTTTTGACAACAACATCCACTGAGGTTCAAGAAGTTCTTTTGGCTTGAGAGAATAAATCAGTGAATTAATGTCCATGTAACTAAGACCACGATTATAGAGATGGTCTTTAAAATAAGAACTTTCTGATTCTCTTTTTAACTCTTGACCAGATGTTTATACACAGGCACAGAGCCTCTATTTCCCCACTTCTCTTTGTCTTCAATGAGTGTTCTCAGTGAACTTAAGATTTAAATTGTCAAGTTGTGCTGGAAACAGTGTGAGCTAAACTTCTTTTCACTGAGGTAGATGTTTAATTACCTGCTAGGAAAATATCAGGGCAATGTAAGCTGTTGGTTAAACACAAACCCCGTAAATATAACTAGGCTACCTGAGTACAAATCCCTGCTCCACTGCTACCTGATGATCTTGGGCCTGGGCTCTCTATATTTTAGTTTTCTCACTCTAAATTTAGTTTTCTCAGCTCTATAATTGCATATACCTGTTTATAATTTTTTTTTGATTCAGTGAATTGATATATCTAAAACATTTAGAACACTGCTTGACAAACCAAAGCACACAATAAGTTTACTATTACTACTACTACTACTATTATTGTTATTGTTTTATCGTGTTTATGAATCTTTTAAATAATCTTTACTAGGCACAATACCAGTACACTTTCCTATCCAGTATTGCCCAGTATTGAGTTTTAAATATTTGTTCATTAAGGTAGAGCTTGAAAATATCATGACAGCATGTAAAAGTTAATAAAATGTCCTTTTTTAGGAAATGGCCAGAAAGCTGTCTAATGCTCTGACAGATATTTTCAAGGATACCCCAAAGAATATTTAAAACTAAATGCTGGGCAACGTATGACAGGGAAGTGGATTGGTGTTATTGGTATTGGTATGTTGAAAGGCATAGGTTTAAACATTTGAGAATTTCAGCAAATTCCAAGCAGGATAAATAAATAAATAAATAAATAAATAATACCAAAGTAATAACAGTTCACTGCTAAAAAAAAAACAAAAACAAAAACAAAAAACAAAGATAAAGAGAAAATCTTGAAAAGATCCAGAAAGAACAAAATATTAGAAAAGAGAGAGCGAATGATTCGAGTGATCTCTGATTTATCATTGAAACAATGAATTTCTGAAGCTAGTGGAATCAATCTTTAGAGTGAGAGAACATACCCCAATAAAGACAAAAATAAAGACATTTTTATATAAAAGAAAACTATGAGAATTTGTTACCATGTAATCTGCACTGCATAAAATTCTTAAGGAAGTTTTTCAAATCAAAGAAAAAATATACCAAATGGAAATTGATTCTCAGGAGAAACTAAGGAGCACCAAAATGTTTTTAAAAAACCCACAATAATGTGATATTTAAAAAATCTATATAACCAGATACAAAAATAAATTTTCCTCCTTCAATGTTTTCAGTCATATTTGGAAAAATCTATCCTGCCAACGTTAAGACGTCTCAGCCAACCATCATGACTCTTCTGTCTCTTTCAGCAGTTAAAAAAGTTCTTTCTTTCTATCTACTTGACTTCTTAATTTTATATCTAATTAATGTTCTCTCTTCCTAGTCCATTCTTGTTAGTCAAGTTTTAGCTGACAACTAGAAATGATGGCTATGTAGCCTGTTCTATCATGCCCTTCTTTCTCTTTTCTGTGCCCTTTCTCTAATGCTGTTGGAGGAAAGGGCTAAAATAAATGAAAGCATCAAATATCTTCTTATTAACAAGTGTTGCTACTTGTTCAACCTCTTTTGAGGTTGCTCATGACACAGGTATGCAGCTTCTGGGCATCCAGCAGGGCCTGTCACAAATATTGAGTTCCTAGAGCCAAACTCACAGACAGTAAGAGCCTATGTCTTGGGACCTGTCAGCCATCTCGTGTTACATCTAGGGACTGGTTCTGTGATTGGCTCTTGGGAAAACTATTTATTTTTGACATTCATCAGTACCTTCTCAGTTACCTTTTCTAGACAGGTATTCTGAAGTCACATTCTTCTGGGAAACCTCCTTTGCTCCAGTTTTATATAATATATAACTGCTCGAGATGGGGCTTTGTTGGGCTGCTCAAGATTGTCTTCTTTCTTTTAAATCTATTTAAGCCACAGCAATCATCAAAAACATAGGATTGCAGATTATTTTACTGTGGCCTCCTTTCTCTGCTCAGCCATTTACCCTATTCCCTATCTTCATTCAAAAGGACGGAAGGCAGATCAGAAGTCTCTTCCTAAACAGGTGAACAATGTCAGTCTTTCTTTTAAGACTTCTTACTTGGCTGTGCAGAGAGAACAGAGCATGTTCCCATCCTATTACTACACAGGAAAAGAGAAAAGCCACAGGACTCTGCCTCTAAGCCAACAACCCACTACTCCCTATATATCCTGAGTCTCTTTATAACTTTGCTAGAAGAAGCTAATGGGAAAATGGTTGAAAAAGCAGAATAATTTTGATTGTCTCTGTTTAAGTCCTAGGGAGTTATCTGGGCCTTTCAATGTTGACTCCTTTTAGAATGTAGGAGTAACCATCACTTCTCTGTGTTCATCTTTGAA
>NW_011888803.1:16241622-16254065 GCF_000151845.1 Pteropus vampyrus
CAGGTGAACAATGTCAGTCTTTCTTTTAAGACTTCTTACTTGGCTGTGCAGAGAGAACAGAGCATGTTCCCATCCTATTACTACACAGGAAAAGAGAAAAGCCACAGGACTCTGCCTCTAAGCCAACAACCCACTACTCCCTATATATCCTGAGTCTCTTTATAACTTTGCTAGAAGAAGCTAATGGGAAAATGGTTGAAAAAGCAGAATAATTTTGATTGTCTCTGTTTAAGTCCTAGGGAGTTATCTGGGCCTTTCAATGTTGACTCCTTTTAGAATGTAGGAGTAACCATCACTTCTCTGTGTTCATCTTTGAACCCCACTCGCTAATTCTGGGGTGATAGGAAAGTATCCACTCAGCATTCTGTTACAATTGCACAGATAGAAATTTCTTAAATATAAAAGATTCAGTTTTTCTTATTTTTTTTTTCTTATTTGGAAGGTGGAACAAGATAATAGAGCACTTATTTAGTATTCTTGGGCATTCTGAATTTCGATGTGGTCTGCCATTGAAACTAGATATTAAAAAGATGTGCATATTGTGTGGCTCAGTCTAAAGGACCCCAAGACCTCTTGACTCTTGGTCCTATAGTTTCTAGTTTTCAATGTCTAAGTTGATTGGACATGTCTGTAAGGAAAGTCATACTGCTTAGGGTCAATGCCAAGGTCTACAATTGTTTAACTTTGAGGCAATGGTTTCATTAATGACAAACTATATACTCTATATCCATATTTGTGGCTTCACTGTCACTTATGTTAATATTTTCTAAATCTATATCCAGCTGGTCTCTCTTGAGCTCCGGAAAAAGAAAAAAAAAGATATACAATGCTCATGTATAATTTCTACATGATCAACACTAAATCTACCATCTTCTTTCCAAATATTATATTTTTATATTCATTCCTTCAAAAAAACATATTTTGAGCATTACTCTCATGGATTAGTCAGTCTCGAGGAGGTAGATGGATAACAAACAACCATGTGAAATAATAAATACTATGAAGAAGAATAAAGCAGAAAACAAAAGTGGTGTTTTTTACATAAATTGGTCAGTGAAGTCCTCTATGATAAGGGGCTATACAGGTTGAGACATGAAAGAACTATAGCAGCCAAACTTGTGAATATCTGGAGAAAGATCAGTCTTGAGACAGGAACTTGGTTGGAGTGTTTAGAGAAAATCAAGGAGTCACGTGTGCCTAGAGCACAGTGATCAAAGAAACAAGTCATGTTAGAATGTGAGGTCAGAAAGTCGTGTGGGTCAGAACACATATAGTCTATAAGCTGTTACAAAGGCCATCATTTTTACACAAGGTGATGTGTGAAGCCATTGAGGATTCTGAGCAGAGTGGTCATATGATCTTTTTTTGTAATGTAAAAGGAGCCATATGAAAGAACAGATCATAGTAGAAGTCAGTGTGGCAGAACAAAAATGTAGCAATGCAAGGGTGGCAAGAATTGACTCTGACAAAGGTGACATCATAAAGATGGTGACATAGTTTATTACTGACTTTAATCTCTCTCACAAGAACACCGACTAGCAACTATCCTTAGGCAAGACATCATCGTGAAAATCGCAGAACCCTAGGATTGGGGCTGAAGCATTCCCCTGGATCACAGAGACAGGAAAAGACCATCAGGGTAAAAGAAGTTGCTGTTCACTTTGACCACATCACCCCTCTGCCAGGCTAGCACAGCCCCACACTGAGAGAGCCCCCCGGGCCTGTAGTTTCTCCAGTGGGCAAAAGAGAGCCCCCAGGGTGATAGGGCGGGCATGAGCTTTCCTAGCATTGTGAGATGCTTCTTAGAGGGCCCACTCTGGTCGAGATTGAGGGACGGGCTCAACCAATGGGGATCAGGTAGAAATGGAGAAAGGGGCCAGGGCTTATAGCAACTAGTGCTCAGGTCTTGGCGGACTACATTTTCTACTTGCAGTGATGCCTAGGAAGAGATGGTGACCAGCAGCTCTGCCCCTCTTCGGTACCAAGGTGTTGGCCCTGTCTGGCTAGAAAACTTGGAGCTTCTGTCTCATTCAGCTCCCCAGCCAATGGGCCCATTCTATGGTCTCTCCTGGTCAGGAAAACAAATTCAAAGTTTCACCCAACTGCTGAGTATAATCTTTAATCCCACCCCACTGAGAAGCAAGGTTACAAACACTCAGCATAGCATCTACAGAGGATATTTTATAGCCTGCCTGGGCAAAGAAGCAAACTTGCAGCCCAGCCCAACTGCTAAGCATAGTCTCCAGTTTTGTCTGTGAGAGCCTGGATCGAGACACATCTTCAGGTCCATCAGGGCAGGGAAACACACTTGCAGTACGGCCCAACTGCTAAGTGTTGTCTCTATTCCTCTACGACCACGAGACTTAAAAATATTTATATCACTCCAGATAGTTCATCGTGCTTCCTCCCAGTCAATATTCACTTCCACTGCTAATCTCTCTTCTGACTTCTCTGAACTTGTTCTTGAAATTCATATAAATGGAGATTTTTGGATATATTTTAATTTGAGCTAGAGGATACACTGATAAGTTTGATCTAAGTATGAAAAAGTAAGAAGAGCTAAGACAAGTTGTTGACCAATGTTACTAGAGTAATGAGGTTGCTATTTAATAAGATGAGCAAGAAGCCAATCTTTTTCTGTGTGGGAGATGGTAGTGGGAAGAGGATAATTAACAGGGCTTTCACTTTTGATATATTAAATTTATGGTTCCTATTCAATATCCAAGTAGACATACCTACCAGATAGTCAGATATAAAATTGTAGTTCAGGGTTGGGTTGGAACTTAAAAATAAATTTGGGAGTTAATAATATATGAATGTTATTGAAACGTACAAGATTGGATGAAATCACCTAGGAAGTGACCCCTCAAAAAGGAGATCAGAGAACTCCAGTGATTAAGGATTAGGAATATTAGGAAGCAGCAGCAAAGGAAAAATATGCTGGTAAGACTAAATGATAAACATGAGTATGAAAGGGTTCTGCATACAAAGTGAAGACAGTGTTTCAAGAAAGAGGGAGTTACCAGCTATGTTAAAGTCTTTTGATAGTATGAGCAAAGGTGAGAACTGAGAGATTACCACTGGGTTTCACACTGTAGAACATATTTGTTGTCTTGAGAATAACAATGTTAATGGAATGGTGAGAAATAAAAAGTGAATAGAGTTCAATAAGAGAATGGGTTGAAAGAAGGGCTATCTTCTGTTCGGGGAGAAAATAGAGGTTTGAGGAGAAAGGATAAATATTGAGTTATCTAGAATGGAGCTATATTAATTCGTTTTAAAATTATACCCTGAGAGCATGCATGTGGCTATTTGGATTGGAAATTCCAGTGATGTAGACTTAGAAGGAAGGGTGCAGGCTTCTAGAGTATGTCTTTTTATCCTTAGGGACTCTTTACATTGTGGGAAAGAATACACCAGAGGAGAGAGGAGAGCTGGAGCTGTGGGCTGATTATAAGAGCGGTACTGACTGCTACTACTTTCTTGGGGTTTTCTTCATCACTCATCGTTTTTAATCCATACCTGCTCTCTTTGCCTGCAGTCTTAGTGCCCCTCAATTTATTTTCTGGAGTCAGACTGCAATCTTTCTAAAATTGAAGTCTTATTTTGTTAAACTCGTTGCTTAAATTCCTCCTAAGCTTCCATTAGAGATCAGGTTCAGTCTCCTTCTCCTTAGATTAGCATACAAGACCTTTCAGTTTTCTCTTGCCTTACGAAGGCTTCTCTCATAGTTGCCCCTGAAACAATGAATAGTGTCTCAAAAGCACTATCACCTCACATGTCACTGCACATGCTCTTCCTACTTCCTGGTATCTTATCAGTTTGATTCTCTGCTCCTCATCTCCAATCAATTATGTGTCCCTTCCATCCCCAAAGATGCCTGCCTTGACTTTCCCAATTTAAATTCAGGTACACTTTCTATTGCTTGCTTTTATCAAAATACATTTTAATTTTTTTTACATCTTTATCTTCTCTATTAGATTATGAGCTCCTGAAGGTCAAAGGCTATCTTTCTGTCAGATCATTTCTATTAAGTAATGATGCTCAAAGAAATCCAAGTCCCATAGAAATTATAGTATACAAAGAAAATGACAAGAATATTATAGTGCTGCAATTAATTCACTATACCATTGTTTCAAGTAAATCTTAGCAACTGTTTTAATGGCCTAACCCATTTCTTAATTAAAAAAAAAAAAAGAACTAGCAAGCCAAGAATTTAGGCATATTACAATAAACTTGTTAATCTAATCTGCTTTCTTTATGGGTTTTTCTATTTTGGCTATTTCCTGTAAACAGAATCATATAATGGATGGCCTTTTGTGCCTGGTTTCTTCCATTTAGCATATTTTTAAAGGTTTATCCATACTGTAGCAAATATTGGGACTTCATTCTTTTTTTGTGGTTGAGTAATATTTTATTACATAGGCATAGCACATTTTGTTTATCCATTCTTTAGTAGACGTTTGAGTTATTTCTAACTTTTGACCATTGTGAACAGTGCTGCATGAATATTCATGTACAATTTTTGTTTGAACTCTTGTTTCCATTCTTTTGCATATATACGTATCTAGATGTGGAATTGATGGGTCACATTATAATTCTATATTTAACTTATTGATGATCAACAATTTTTCACATCAGTAGCCCCATTTTACATTCCTATCAGCAAAATACTAGAGCTATAATTCTCCACATCATCACCAACACTTGTTATCTTCTGATTTTTTTTATGCTCATCATAGTGGATCTAATTTTGAGTTTGATTTGCATTTCTCTGATGACTACAATAATATTGAGTATCCTTACATATGCTTGTTGACCATTTTGATATCTTCTTTTGAGAAATGTCTATTCAAATTTTTTTGCTATTGCAACTTTTAAAATTTGTGTTGCCTTTTTACTGTTAAATGTAACTGTTTTTATAAATGCTAGATTCTAGATCTTCATCAGACACATGATTTGCAAATAATTTCTTCCATTATTTGGATTCTCTTTGCACCCTCTCACTCAAAGTTTCTTCTTAATGATCAGAATAAGTTATAACTTGAAATATAACAGATGAATTTGCATCATTTATTTAACAAGCACCTACTACATATCAGGCACTGTGCTAGGTGCTGGGGAGAAAATTACAATACAAATTAATTAGCTATGAAAGAGGTAAAATTCCATTTTATCTTAGAAATATTGATTTCTACTTTGTTTGCCTTTTACATATATTTACCCAGAAGCTAATCTTTGAAATTGCTGAGGACAGAGTGTCTGGTTCAGCCATGTAGTCTCCAGCACTCTTCAGAGTGCCTCTGCTTTCCCCAAAGTAAACCATTGCTTGTCGAATGCCCGAAAGAATAAACAAGAGAATGAAGCTTATTGAAGTGTGTGTGTGTGTGTGTGTGTGTGTTTAATTAATTTGCCTTATTTTTACTGAACTATAATCACAACTTAAGAATAACTCAAAATATTAGTCATTTTAATACTTTATACATTTGAGCATTTCATTGTTTCTACATACTATTTTTAGATAATCTTTCTCTTTCATATTTCCAAACTGATTAATTTCTTAACAATTATATTAAGGTCTTGATGTCAGTTCACCCATTTTAGACCTAGCTTTAGAGGTGGATGAGCTTCAGCTAACTTCTAGGACTCTGTCAATTACAGACAGAAACGGCCTGAGACAGTACTGTGTAAGTGCCAATAAAATTATTCTAGTATCGCAGATGTTTAGATTTATCTGTATCAAATTTGACTGTGAATACATGTCTTCAAGTATAATAATCTAGAGCAAAAGGATGAAAGCTGTTCTTAAAGAAAAAAAGAAGACATTCTGAATCTTTACTGTAAATTATACACCATACAAAATCAGTCCAAATTGTTCAAACCCTTGGACACTCACAGTGTTATTATGCTCCCTACTCAGAGTACTGTGTAATTATCCCAGTTAACAGCAGTTTGCAAGTGCTGATCTCCTAAGAAGAGATGCAAAGCTTACAGAACTAAAATCAGTACAGATGTGGGTCCCTGTTTTTGTTCTCTGACTCTGCATGTGAAAAACAACCTCTTAATTCCAGGCTTTTTTCATTTCCCTAGTTAAGATGTTAAGCTAGATGGATCAAGTGGTTGCTTGGTAAATAAGAATTTCAGCAGTGAGCTGTAAGGTTCAGTGTTATATGTGTCTCATAAGCGAAATTCACTTAATGGGAATGGACATGAATTTTTCTTATGAAATGAAGAAAATTTATTTATTCCATTGTATCTTTTTCCTTTCTCAGCATGGGAAAATGATTTTTGAAAGGATTTTGGCTTCTGGTGACTCTTTATTGTAATTTATTATAGTGTCAGAAAATAATGAGGGAAAAACAAACCGATGGGAAAATCGATGAAAACAAGGCAAGTCTACAGCCACATCTCTACCTCAAACAAACAAACAAACAAACAAACTAAAAAGGTGCTTGATTTAAACAAATAAAAATAAAATGGACAACACTGATTACACTGTCACTGATATTGTCGGTTACCATCCTGCCCTTGCTTTTTTACTGATAGGAGTATTGGGGTATCAGGAAAGAAGTCACCACAGAGTATATAAAATCTTTTCCCCAGTATGTAAACCTCACTCATCTAGAGGCTCCTCTGGGCCTTACAAATCACACTTCACTTTTAATTGTGTCAATTAACAGTGCCCTGAGTAAGCCACAGGGGCAAAGCTGAGACGTCAGAGAAGGAGGCGAGTACGTGGCAATTCTCTTGACATAATAGAGACTAACCTAAATTACACACTTTATTATAATGACATTACTAACCTAAATATCATTGTGTCTGATTCATTCCTATCACAATCATGGGGGAATCCTACGAGTCAGCCTGAAAGAACTGGCTCTTCATTTTTTATCATTTCATTTGACACATTCTGCTTTAAACATAATAGCAAGCTAAAAATGTGTGGCATTTGTAATCCATCTCCAAAGGCTTGCACTTTGAAATCCAGTCTGGATCAATGTGACCAAAAATCATGGACATTGAAATATAGTTAAAAAGGTATTGTTAGGAATAACGCTGTTTTTACCCTGAGCATATTTCTGAGTTAGTTACTCTGTGGTAACTGGAGCTAATAGGATAGTTCTCCACGGGCAAAATGAATCTGAGAGTGAAGTAGTGACCTAAATAATCCAGGCAAACCGCCCATTTTTGCCTGGAGTGTCAGGAAAATTGCTCTAATTCTCCACTTCACTTTGATAGTGGAGGCCTAGTCAGTTTTTTTCAGTGTCCTATTAAGCTCTGAGCTGCTCTTAGTCCGTAGGATGGAGCTGAGTGTGTCAGTTGGCGCTCGTGCTCTGTAGCTCTGGCTTTGATTGCTATTGAACTGGATGGGACTGAAATAATAATTCTGCTGAACTCATGGGAGCCATACGGCCATGCTATATAGTCCAATCACTCCTGTGTCACTTGAAATGATGCTGTGTGAATGCAATAACTGAACACTTCAATCCTGGTCATTCTTTGTTATCTCATCCATTCTACGGATAATTATTAAGTGTTTATTACATCCGATACAGTCTGCTCTAGCAGTATGTTCATGGCTGTAGTGGAAATTGGTCATTTATTTTGGCCACCTAGGCCCTGAACATTTTTTATGTGCCTGGGAAATTCCCCAAATTGTTTGCTCCCTGTTCCTCTCTGGAGAATCCATTAACTCACTTTTCTGGCCTCACTTTTCAGTTATGATACAGGAAAGATTTGGAAGAAGAAGCTAGTGAGAGGAGAAGAATCAAGCATTGTGTTGGTGGTGGCAGCTCTAAGTTCCAGAGCAAGAAAGGGTCAAGAAGTACCTGTAAGGGGCCAAACCTGACACTTGGCAGAAGCCTAAAGGTCTGTGTATAGAGAAGCAGCAGTGAAATTTCGATTGAACTAGTTCTACCATGTGATTTAGGGCATTGGTTTCAGCTGTGCGGCCTCTATAAATTTTCTCTGTAACCCAAAGGATCCATAAGCTACACAATATACTTTAAAAAACATATTTTTTTTTTCTGAATAAACCGTCTAGAATTGGATTCTCTTATTTAAGATTAAGTGATTTAATGGGGAACCCAAAACAGAGTGGTCAGTTCTACTGAGGGAAGAAAGGTGTCATGAATGGAATAATATACGAAGCCTTCCTTGAGCTGAGACTCAAAAGATGAGCAGGCTTTCCACCCCTCCTACTTTAACCAGGATTGCATGGACATAGTACGAATTTGATTTTTGAATAAGGTCTGCTTAAAACATAGATACATGGAAGAATTGATAGATCAATGTCAAATATCTAATTTCAATTACGAAGGGTAATGCTTTGAATAATTCAGGGATTTAAAATTTAAAAATTGGGGGTTGGGTTCCCCTTATCAGGGTAATTAATGCAATAGACGGGTCCTCAAATCCCAGTGGTTTAATATAATAAAAGTTTAATTTTCAATCACTTCAGAGTCAAATTCTGATAGGGCCACTCCCTAGGGTAGTTCTCACTTCAGAGGGGACACAGGTCACCTCATACAGAATGTGTGGCCTGCAGAGCCACTCAGTATGGCAGAGAAAGATAAGGCGAAAGGGGCAGAATATCTCTTAACTGCCTGAGATCAGTGAGATCAGAAGTGACTTCCTTTCTACTATTTTGGTCAAGTTTGTTTTCATATTTCCAACTGAAATTCCAAAAAGGTTTAGCAATATGGAGAAGCAAAGAGATATTTGTAAGCCTCAAAAGCTGCTGCCAATCTGTTCTTTGGTCACTCAATATTCAGTCACTCTCTTCCCACACATAAAACACATATGCACCCTTTCCCAAGGGAGACAGTCCAACGTCCTATTGATATTCAGCTTCTAATTAAGGTTTTTTGACAACACACAAAAAGAAAGTTTTCAGATAAAAAACAGTTTTGGGGGAATATAAAATGTCATTAATTATGATGCATTGTAACATGAGTCTCTCTTCTTTGCAGCTATATTGGCCCAGGAATATGTCCTCACTTGGAATTGTTTTGTGTGATAAAGAGAAGTGAGGGTGGGAGAGAATATGCTTTTACTCAGTCATCATGTACACATTTCCGTAGATGAATGCAGGGGGACCACACACAGGACATATAAAGAAATTTGATGTGGCACAGGATATTTACTTCTTAGCATAGCAATTAATCACTCAGGACAGACAAATTAGCCTAGCTAGGGGATGTTAAGAATAAACTGGACCTTAAAAAAAAAAAAAAGGGAAGAGAAAAAGAAAAAGACTGGAAAAAAACTGGAAAGCTATGTGACTTCCTGGCATTGGATGAAATACTCTAATCAAAAGTAGTCCTTAAATAGAATGTTAGAAAGGCCTCTTTTCTCTCAGAGCCCTTTCTACCTCAACACTGGCTTAGAGTATGGTTAAGGCAGTGCATGGCCAGAGAACAGTTTTTCAATGAATATAGCATGAAACATAAGAGTAAATGTTCTAGAATTGACCAAAATATTAAGTCATTTGATCTATGGCATACATTAATTTTCAAGTGTTTGGAAATTTGAAACAGCAAAACATCCAAGTTTATTGCTGAGAAAAAAAAAAGTAACTTTAAATATTTTAAGGAACTTGCTTGTTTTCCAAATACCAATTGATTTCTATTCTATTAATGTTTATTTAATTACAAATGCAATCTAAATGAATACATTGTATCAATTACAGAGAGAATTTGACTCTTGAGAAGCTTATTCTACAATTTAAAATTAAAGTCCAAAATGTCTTCAATAAAATGAACACTCTGATAGAGCTGGAAAAATATATAAGAATTTAATATGCATTTTCTAAATGTTGACTGTGATTGTCTGACTAACCTAGATGTCTTCTAAATTAGTAGGATTACTCCTCTTTCCCCAGTCTGCCACTCTGAATCTTATCTGCTTGCCTATTTACCAGTGCATATGCACAATAGTAATTGGAAGTTAAATCTTACAAAATATCCATCTTTCTATTAATTCAAAGTCATTTTTTCTGCTTTTATTTGTTCATTTGTTCATTTTAATGTGTTTATTTTCATTTCAGAGAAAACATGTTTCTATGAAACTAATATATCTTTAGGATCTATTTTCAGATGAACTTGAATAAAGAACCAGGCTGTTTTTTCAAAAGAGTAATAATAATAGAGGTTCAACTTGTGCTTGACATAAAACAATGGAGATTCGAAGGAAAAAAAAAAAAAAACATTGAAAAAGTAGAAAAAAATGTCAATTTTTAGCAACTATGTCTCTAGACTAGGGTTAATTTTGAAGAATAAGAGTAACAAAATCGTCATTGCCTGTTGAGCCAATAAGTGGAATTGCTGGGACGGCAGTTTCTATTAATTTTTCTTTCTGGCTTAACAGGAGGGCAAAAACCCTGGAGCAGGTCACAGTTGCCTTCTTCTCATCTCCAGGTGGCTGCCAGGGTCATGCAATTAATGTTCTTGCCTAACAGCACTGATGACACCAGAGCACCACCGACCTTTGCTCTGCAGCCTCTGCAGCGACGTCTTGCCAAACCCATCCGCTTTGTGCAGACTGGTGGATTCTCAGCTGGGATCCCAGGAAGGAGCAGGATTCCTCCTCAGCAAAACAGCGCAGGGGCTGTCCCTTTTCTCTGAGCCCAAAAATGCTGCAGATCCATCCCCCACAAGTGGCCTCTCTCTGTTGCAATTTTACCTGACTGTCGTTTCTCACGGTAAGGAAGGAGGATGGATAGGGATGTTGGGGGACGGGCTCCTGTGAGAGACTCAGTCCTCACAAACCGAGAACAACAATTACCCATTGTCAACATGGGTAACATATTTCCTCCCCTTCCTGCGAGTGGCACACCGACCATCTGCAACAACCAGGTTGCCCTTTAGGAACAACTGCTGTTTGTATTTCCCAGCAGACTCCATGTGTTGTTCGAATCTGTGTTTATCTGAGTCTTGATTTTTAAAATGTCCTCTGAATAACTGATTATTCTATGACGACACTGAGATTTTGTTTTGTTTTCCCCCATAACGTTTAATTTAAGCATCTCTTCCAAGAGTTCCTAAAATAGTTCTGATTTAATTTTTAACTATTGATAAATCCTAATAAATTAATTGTTTTCTAAAGGTTAGCTATATTTGTCTAGATTTTGGATTGTTTACCTGCAGAATAGGATTCAAAAACTCTTGTTTATTTTTTTAAAAATGGTATCTATGGGTCACTCATAATAATAATTTTCATTGTATAAAAATCCTTATTTCTTTCACCTTTACATGATTTTTTTGAGAATGTAATTAAAATATAATTTTAAATAAAATAGTTTTGTTTCAGATAAAGTCTTATAAGAAATTTATGCCAGTTGTTCTATCTCGAAGATCTGGCTAAGAAACCAAATAGGAAAAGAAAATGCACACACACGCACACACACACACACACACACACACACATACAAAACAGGCTAACAAATTCTTTCTGATATTTCTATTTAATGAGGCAATATTTAAGTTCTCCTGTAAACTTTTGTTTCTAGATTTTCTCCCAGTAATGACTATCCTCAATCAACAATGGGATATAAACAAATGAAAAAATAGTCATATAATTGGGGATTTCTGGGTCTCAATCTAGAAAAGAGTAGTCACTATGTAAAAAATACTGAGAGATAACTTGAAGTGGTTCAACTTAATTCTTATGACCAAGATTATTTTTAATGATAGTAACTTTTATAGAACAAATGCCTTGCAAGACACTGAAATTAAATAATCCTAAATAATAATCATCCTTCTGGGCTTTTAATTTTAAAATTGGGATGCAAGAGAAAGATATTTTGTATTTAAAAATTACTTAGGAACAATATTTCTTTTCATATAATCAATAAATATTTTCACAATGTTTATGTATTTTTACTATATTTGATTAATTCCTTTTTGAAGTATGTATCCTTTTACGTAGTCTATGAAAAATGTCAGAGGGCAAGAATTATCTTACATTAATATAGCATTAAATGGGAATATCCAGTGACTAGCTCTCCAGGAAGAGGCCAGGTAAGGACTGGGTGCTCAGCACAATTCCAAGCAAATCTGTCCATCCTCCACCTTGCTAGAAGAACTTGCAATTTATACCTGGAAATATAATATTGTTGGTGCCCCTATGTACCTAGTTTAATCGCATGCCTTTCAAAATACCCCAATTTCTTCTTGCCATTTTCCAGATTGAGGTTTAGTGAGTCTGTAGTAGTCCTTTTGAAAATGCTGATAGGTTGTGATAATCCAAGTAGAATTAACATGAAATATTAAAACTGGAGTCTCAATGAATCGTCATTTTTCTTAAAAATCATTTAACATCAGTTGCTGTAACAAAGGGATGCTTGAAAATGAGTAAAGGAAATGATTTAGGATAAGAGATTTGACTAATGAGGGTGAATTATCAGGCAACATTTCCCCAGGACCTGTCCTTTCCTTTGCTTA
>NW_011888803.1:16254115-16263199 GCF_000151845.1 Pteropus vampyrus
ATGAAAAAATAGTCATATAATTGGGGATTTCTGGGTCTCAATCTAGAAAAGAGTAGTCACTATGTAAAAAATACTGAGAGATAACTTGAAGTGGTTCAACTTAATTCTTATGACCAAGATTATTTTTAATGATAGTAACTTTTATAGAACAAATGCCTTGCAAGACACTGAAATTAAATAATCCCAAATAATAATCATCCTTCTGGGCTTTTAATTTTAAAATTGGGATGCAAGAGAAAGATATTTTGTATTTAAAAATTACTTACGAACAATATTTCTTTTCATATAATCAATAAATATTTTCACAATGTTTATGTATTTTTACTATATTTGATTAATTCCTTTTTGAAGTATGTATCCTTTTACGTAGTCTATGAAAAATGTCAGAGGGCAAGAATTATCTTACATTAATATAGCATTAAATGGGAATATCCAGTGACTAGCTCTCCAGGAAGAGGCCAGGTAAGGACTGGGTGCTCAGCACAATTCCAAGCAAATCTGTCCATCCTCCACCTTGCTAGAAGAACTTGCAATTTATACCTGGAAATATAATATTGTTGGTGCCCCTGTGTACCTAGTTTAATCGCATGCCTTTCAAAATACCCCAATTTCTTCTTGCCATTTTCCAGATTGAGGTTTAGTGAGTCTGTAGTAGTCCTTTTGAAAATGCTGATAGGTTGTGATAATCCAAGTAGAATTAACATGAAATATTAAAACTGGAGTCTCAATGAATCGTCATTTTTCTTAAAAATCATTTAACATCAGTTGCTGTAACAAAGGGATGCTTGAAAATGAGTAAAGGAAATGATTTAGGATAAGAGATTTGACTAATGAGGGTGAATTATCAGGCAACATTTCCCCAGGACCTGTCCTTTCCTTTGCTTAATCACAAAGACTAGGGAAATACCTCTTGTGCTAGCATCAGAGAGAAGAGGTAAATCCAGGATTCCATGCCATTTGAAACACATTGTATACACACACAGTTGCATACACATATATACATACACACAGGATCAGGAAATTGAAAGCTATTTAGTAAGTTTTCAGGAGATTAAAAACGTCTTTAAAGAAATAATAATGAAAAGAGCCCCATATTGAGCTACGTGAAACTTGTATTCAATTCCGGCATTGTCATTTGCTAGGTGTGTAACCTTAGTCATGCAATGATTCAATAACTTCTTGATTTCCATTTCCTCATCAGTCAAATGAGGAATTTAGACTAATTTATTTGCATAGTCTCTTCAATTCTTAAAATCCAGTGAATCTGATAACATTTCCTGTTTAGGTCAGCCTGGTAAAGGCTCTTTATCTAAGAAAAGTTCTGCATAATTATGAGCAAATTCAAATCCACTGAAGATATACTTGAAGTCAAATATAAACCCTCTAACATTTTTATTTTTTCTAGTATTTTTATTTTTAAATATTTTAATAATAATTAAGGATTTTTTTTAGACTTTCATGGCAATTATTCATTTGTGAAATGTAATCCTCAATGTGGGTTTCAGGAAGACAATTTTGTTTAAGGATGAGGTAGTTGCAGAGAGACTAGCAATTGGTATTATCCAATATAGTTATCATTCGAAACTAACTACAAAAATCATTAATAGCTACTGTTGCTTGTATGACCTAGGAAGCATGGAAAAAATAAATCAAAAGGGAAGGTTTGAGAATCAGAGTGACACATTTTTGATTGAAGTGTTTAATTTAGATATTTTAAATACCATTTCTATTAAAAATGGAGCTATCTCATATAATTGGCAAACATCAGAACTAGTCCCTTCAGCATTTTGCTGAACTGAAATTTCTTTGACATCAGAGAGCAGATGTTTTTTTAAGTAGGTATAAAAACACTTATGCATATAGCTTACATGGAATTAATCAAGCTGGGAAGTCTGGGATCTTTCCATCACCAACAAAAGCATCTGTAATTTCTTCCTCCAGTTCAGGAGTAGGAGTATATTTTTTCAGGTCCCTCATTTACACTCTTTGCCCAGGGATAGCTAATTCAGATCTATTCTTTGTCACGTTGGAGGAACTCTCTCTACTCTCGTTTAGAATATGAGGTCCTTGACACATGGCTTTTTGAGACAGGCCCTCAGACTAGAAGAGACAGATTATTATCTCAATGCCTTGCTGTCACAGTCTCTCTGACTCCTTCTTTATTCATGCTTGATGACATTTCAACTCTTTCAGAAGAGCTCTTAATTGATCTCCATTTTGGTTTTTTGATTCAAGTGATTGGAATTTGCCTGAAAAAGTAACATTCTGAAAACAAGGTCAGAAACTCAGTGAAATATGTTCTGCAAGCATTCTTAACCCTCTCAGCAAATGTGAAGTGTTTCATGTGTATCTCTCCTCAGGATAAAATACATGGGTTTAGCAATGTTGGCAAATCCAGTTAGGCCTGTACTGAGATTTCAATACTTTCTTCCTTTGGGTGCCATAATGTAGAGAAAATTCAATTTCTCCACAGAACTATTAAATGATAACTCAAACAATTTTTTTTTCTCCATTCATTTAAATGGTAGATACAAAAACCAGGTAACCAAATTTTTTTTTTTTAGTTAAATGTTTAGTTCTGTGACAAAATAAAAATCTCTACAATTTAAAATTCTTTAGCTTTTGATTATTTTAATATGTACAGACTTCACAATGGTAGAGAAAGTGATCACATTTTCTTGCATGATTAACCTTACTCATGAGTTTAACATTGCTTCAATAACTCTTAAATAGCATATCACTGCAGAAAATCTGTTGATTTTCATATAAACAATGAGGAAGGGAGTTTCTTCTCAAACATTTTCTTAGGGTATGTTTATATTTCTCAGAATATAAGCATTTTACTTTGGTTACATTATAATGACAAGAAATACTCAGTTTCATTTAATTTTATTTCTTAATATATTGATTCTCTTTCAAACAAACACTCTTAAAGGAGTTGCTTTCTGACTAATTAAGTATTTGATTAAGTTATAAAAACAATGAGGAATTGGAAACAATAAGTATGTACAATAATGTTTCTTAACAATGAGCTTAAAATCACATAATCAATAAGCATCTAATTATAATCTTATTACTAGAGATTAAGTTTATAAAGTATGTCATCTATATAGTCATTTAACATAACTCAGGGTAAATTGATACTTTTTAGGTAAGCAGAAGAACCAGAAGAGAATTTTGAAGGAAAAGATATTTTGTGGCTTCTAGATTATCCATTAATGCTATGCAAGAAAGAGTGTCTAGTGTTAAATTTTCTTCCAGTTCCCTACGTAGTTAGTTCCTCCTCAGCCTCTTTTAAAGACACATTGAGTTGTACCACCCTCTGGATATTATGAAATTCTCCAAAATTAATTTATTTGTATGAGTTTGTTTTAAGAATATAAATCCAAAGTAACCTTTCTTCTCACAGATAAAATATGAAGACAAAGACACAGAAGGACATAATCACAGAAGTGAGAGGAGCATCAGGGTTGCCTGTGCCTACAGGTGTTGAAAGCTGGCACTAGCTGGAGGCTCAGGGAAACCAGCGGCCGTAGGAGCATGGAGCAGACTAATCAGCAATGATAAGAAAGTCTATCTTCTCATGAGGAAGATAGCCTAACAAGGAAGTTTGTGATAAATAAAAGAAACAAATTATGCCCACGGAGGTGGACAATGTTTGAGGTGAATCTTTTATAGCCAGGAGACCTGATGCTGAAGGCCTCACTTCACCTAATTAGGCTACGCAAATCAGCAGCAGATAATCTAGTGAACAGTTTCAACTGCAAAGGAGAAAATGCAAATAAAATTCACCAAATATAAATAAAAAGGTAAAACAAAGAAAGAGAATACCAAACTCAATAAAAACAATGACTTACACCTGAGGAAACAGTGATTAGGAAAATAAGAACAAGATTTTAAAACATTAGGAAAATGTCTAATTTTCAACAAATAGACATCAATGAAGAACGGATAACAAGTAGCATTAGACAAATTGGATAACCATATTAAAAACAATTCTCAATTCATACCTAACATCACAGAACAATAATTAACTCAAAGTGGATCATAAAATCCAAAGCCATAAGACTTCTAGAAAGACACAAAGGAGAAAATCTTGTTATTTTGGGCTATGCAAAGATTTCTTAGGAAGAAACCAAAGGAAATAAATTGTTCATTTTGACTTTGTCAAATATGTGAATGTCTGCTCTTTAAACAGATAATTAATAGTCATAGAAAAGATGAATCACAGATCTACAAATCACACATTGATTAAAGACCTGGTATTTAGAATATGTACAGAATGCTCACAACTTGATAAGAAAAGCAACCCAGTTATATAATGAACAAAAGATTTGAGCAGTCACTAACTAAGAAAGATCCGTGGATGCTAAATAAGCTTATAAAAGATGCTCAACATCATCAGTCATTAGGAAAATACAAACTAAAATCACGGTGAGATATCAGTATATACCTATTAGAATAGCAAACAAAACGAAACAAAACAAAACTGACATTGCAAAGAGCTAACAAAGGTGGAGAGCAACTAGAACTCTCATATATTGCTGATGGGAATATAAAATGGTACGAACGCTTTGGAAAACATTCAATATTTCTTATAAAGTTAAACACACACTTACCATATGACTCAATGATCTCAATCCTATATATTTACCCAAGAGAAATTAAGATTTATGTTCACACCTGCACCCAAATATTAATAGCAGCTTTATTCAAACCAGCCAAACTAGAAACAATCCCAATGTCCCTCAACTGGGAACTGAATAAACAAACTGGGGTACATCCAGACAATGAACTGCTACTTAGCAATGACAAGCTAAGGTCTCTGATCCAATGGACAGATGTCAAGTGCATTATGCTAAGAGAAAGAAGCCAGGCTCCAGGGGCTACACAGTTTATGATTTCATTCATAGAACTTTCTCACAAAGGCAAAACTATCAGTGGTTAGGAGCGAAGATAGGAGTTAGTTTTAAAGAGAACAGGAGAAATTTTTTGAAGTAATGAGTATCTTCATTGAGGCAATGAGTATTTTAAACAACTGTGTGTTTGTCAAACTTGTAGAACTTCACACTAAAAAGGGCCAATTTTGCTGTATGTAAATTATATTTTAATAAAAACAAAAATAAATAAATAAACACAAACTTTAGGGAGATACTAAAGGAAATTACAAATTATATAACAAGCGTATAAATAAATAAATACAAATTAGTAAAAAGTATGACTATAAAAAAGGACCAGCAATTCTCAGAGATCTTAGAATAAAAACATCAGTATACAAACTGAATAGGAAATGATAGAGGTAAAAGAAAAGTAATGTCAAGTATAATTCAAATAATAAGTCATTGGGAGCTATACTGTATTTATACAAATGTATTCTTGACAACTAAATGACTCAGTAACTATAAAAAGAAAGGAAGGAAAAGGTTATATTAGTGCAGATTAAATTAAGTCAGATTAAGCTATTAAAACTGTGAAAGAAATTTAAATGTCACATAGAACAGTGAGTAATGTTAAACACCGAGTGAAGTTATGTGTGATATCCATGGTGTAAGGAAAAGATAGGGACTTGAAAAGTTTCATTGGCTGCTAACCTGGAACTGAGTGGTGCACTCATACTTCTCTATCCTCACCATGATCAGGATAAGGCTAACAGAACAGCATTCCGTTTTTATTACCAGTTCCAAAACCAGGCCACATCAATAAGACGATGGCTCACACTCTGATTCTCGACAATTATAAAGTAGTTCCTTAGTATCAGGATATCTGCTAAGGCTTCCCAAGAAAACCAAAGGCCTCTTTGCCTCTATTCCTCAGCAACAAACATAAAAGCACAAAAGCCTCACTTCTGCCCCATTTTCTCCTTGAAAATCACACCCCATCGCATCATTCTACACCAGCGTAAAATATATCTAGCATGCTAGTTTTAAGGAGTTCTGCAGATTATAAGCTTTAGCTTTCTAGCTTTCTGTAACTGCACATCAAATTTTGAAAATGGATGTTGAGCACAATCTGTTACTCTCATCAAAAACATCATCTACTTTGTTCTCTATATATGTATATGTATACATACAGACACAGAGAAATACATACACACACATATATATGTATATACATATGCATGCTTTGGCTGTGTTTAAACAGAACATTTCTGCGCCTTTATAGCAACAGTCTGGGTATCTGTTATGAAAGGAATATTTACTTTTTAATACAAAATTCATTTGTATTGTTTATATATATGGGTACTTTTTACCATATACAGGTATTCTATTTTAATTAAAAGATTGGGTTTTGAAATAAAAACTTTGTGTTTTCATGCAGGGTGCTGTGTTTGGTCTCTATAATAATGTCGTGAAATAGATATGGCAAATATCATTATTCCCACTTTTTGATCGAGGATCATGAGCTGCAATATTAATTGGTATTCAAATTCACAAGACTTGAAGCATGCCAAAATTTATTTAACAGTTTAACATTAATGAGACCAGATAGTCTTTTCTTAGGGTAATTTAGCAATATTTATTAAAATTAAAAATGTTTATGCCCTAATATTTAGCATTTCTACTTGTTGGATTTTATTTTACATAAACATTCCCACATCTGTAAGAAAGGAGACATCTGTAAGAAAGTTTGTTGTAGTTTCCTTTGTAAAGTGACCAATGAGAATACTCTAAATACACATCATGTGAAACTGGTTAAATAATGAAAAACTACATAACCCTTGAAAATAATGAAGAAGGTAATGTATGAACAAGTGATATATGTTCTAAGTATTAAGTGAAAAAAATCAAGTTGAAAAATAATGAAGACATTTTTGATTCATACCATAAAGATGATAGTAATATTAATGATAAATATATTAATACTCAGGAAAAGCAGTGTAGTTTATGCATCAAATTAGACTGGTCAATTTGTTTTCCAGTTATTTTATGTAACATCTGTATTTAATTAAACTTCATGTAATTACAGTTTGAAAGATAAAGATATAAAAATAAGGTAACAAAAATACTAGATGATTAAAATAGATTATTTCTAAGATTCACTTCATATATAATGTTATATGAGTTTGGCCTACAAGTCTCCCAAAGGCTCAAGAAGATTGATATAACGGTTTGATATCCCTGACCCTTAGGAAGTACTTTCTGTCATAAGAGAATTTCTAGGTAATTGAATGGTAGATCTGAATTTGAATCAAAACTATATTTCTTCAGCAAGCCATGTAATATAGTTGAGCCACAGTTTTCTCACTTATAAAATGAGAGTAATGCAAACACATAGAATGCTACCCAGAGGATTAGGTTAAGATGATTTACAGATTAAATTAAAAATTAAAAACTGGTATATTGTTAATGAGATATATAAAATTTCTGAAGAGCTGTGACCATACCTCTTTAAAATTTTTCAAAAATTAGAAATACATAGATACCATGAGATATTCTATTGGGATACCACCAGCCAGGTTGACCACGAACTCCAAGACCTGAGAACAATGAGATCCACATGGCAGAAGAGGAAGAAGAATTTGGAGCTACTTGGTGAAATCTAAATTCAGGGTTGAGCAGCACAATATGATTCTTTTGTTTGTCTTTTAGTTCGGTAAGGCATATTAAGATTATTTTTATAGTTATCTGTTTTTAATTTATCAACTCAGGTTTTTGGATATACTTGGTATGTTGGTTGTGGCAGTTAAATTTTATCTGGAGTTATATAAGCCAAGGGTATGTCATTCATTGGCATATTGATGATCCTACATCAAGTTAACTGAATTTATCCCATTAGAAACAAAATAACTTGATATTAATGTAATTCAAACTAACACAAAGCATTTTCTTATGGAATATTTAGAGATTAGACAGCCATGGTGCAATTTAGGTACTTTACTATCTGATAATATAAAAAAGGATTTTATTTTCTTATAATATTAATTCAATATACTTTATTTTTAACCTTTGTTCCATTTTATATTCAAGATATTTTGTATTTATGAAAAGGCTAGAGAGCAACAAAATGACATCTACATACCTAATACCCAGATCTATCAAATCCTAGTATTTCGCCACAGATATTTTTAAGAAGCAAAATATTTCAGAAGCATTTAAAGATCTCTATATACCCAGTAAATATCTGATTCTTCCTTAATTAGAGATAATGACCATCTTGAATTCAGTCTCATTCTTGTCATACATTTCTCCAAACTACTATTACATAAATAGGTATCTACTTACAATATACAGTATTAGCTGGCAAATTTAACAAAGTATAAAAATGCATATAAACTGTATATATTCTTGCACAGTTTGCTTTCTTTACTCAACATTATATTTTTGCATTATTTGTATTCATACATGTAGTTCTGTTTCTATCATTTTACTTTACTTAGCATTCCATTGTGTATATATACCAGAGATTTAAAAATTATCATTGAATACTTTAAATTATTTCAGTTACTTATCCTATTATAAGAAATTCTACTGTATGTATTTTTTATACATGTCTCCCTATAAATATATATGTTTATGTATATATATGTTTCTCTCAGATATATGTGAAAATATAGACTTATAGGATCAAAGCTTATTCACATCCCTAACTTTACTAAATATTGCAAGATTGCTCTCCAAGGAAGTTAAACTAATATATACTCTCACAAGAAAGTATGAGACTTCCTTTTCTTTATATCTTAAAACATTTAATTTTTGCCATTCTGATAAATGTTAAATTATGCTTCAATATTTTATTAGCATTTCTTTGATTACTAATGGATTTGAATTTGTTTATGTTTCTTTTGGCCATTTGAATTTCTTCATTTGGGTAGTCTTTATTCTTAATGATTTCTCATTTCCTATTGGAATGACTATTATACATTTTGAAAAGATAATAGTATAATTTGAAGGCTAATCTTCTGTAGATTAGATAGTTGCAGATATATTCTTTTAAATGATAGCTTGGTTTTTTTACTTTTTAAAATGCAGTAATGTTTTCACTTTTAATACAGTCAACTGTATCTTTTTTTCTCTTAGTTTTAAATATTTATGTCTTGTTTAACAGAACATTATTTCCTGGCTACAGCCATACGATTTATTTTTT
>NW_011888803.1:16265319-16267593 GCF_000151845.1 Pteropus vampyrus
TTAATCTCCCTCCAGTTAGCATTTATTTGTGTAATGATCTGTAATTAAATGGCATCTCAAGGGCTACCCTGAAATGGGATTTCCCCAGCTGTTTTTCAAATTGTTGACTTATTTTGGGCCATTTTTCACAGCCACCATCTAATCTGTCTTCCCCAGATTTAAAAAATAACAGTAGTAAGTAATGCTAACCTCAAAGCTGCTCCTCATGACTTTTTTCTTCTTTATCAACAACTTTCTTTCATATTATCCAATATTAGTATGTCTGAGGGCACAACTATTTTTATATGTCAGAGATCTTGTTCTAGATAATTCAATCACAATATATTAAATGAACTCAAATTACACTGATTTAGTAAATGTTTAAAATATTGACCCCTTTGGCTTGAGCCTCCTTTCATTTACAGAATTCTTTAACCTAAACTTTAATCTGCTTCTTTTTCTTCTACCTTTTCACTTAAGCTTTTTCTCTTGCCCTGATCTCATTCTCTTCTAAATACATGTCTACCTTCTTAAATTGACTTTACTCTCTTTTTGCATAGAAAGTGCAAAGAGGGCCCAATCACTATTTTTTATTGAGGTTACATTGGTTAATAACAGTTTAAGGTGTACAACATTATAATTTGATATCTGTATATACTATAGTGTGCTCACCACCAAAAGTCTAGTTTCCCTCTGTTACCATAATATAGTGACACCTTTACCCAATTGTTATGTTTTTAACAAAAACTTTTTCCTAAATGATTACAATGACCCAAGTTTGGTGAAATTTTTCTTTTTCTTAGAGGTGTAAGAACTACTTATTGCCAACCTTATGGACGCAAAATGAAACTCTTCCCCTCAAATTATGATGATAACAGAAGCATGTTGGCCAAGTAACAGAGATATAGGTGTGCTCTTCCTCAATGTCAATATTATCTGATGTGAGCTGAAGACGAGGGATTTACCATCTTCTTCATCCTTTCTAATACATCTTGTCTCCCGTATCCCAGGGATGATGACGGAACCTTTTCGAAATCCCAGATGCCTGCTTTATCTAACACATGCTTAACTGGAGTTTTCTCAAAATAAGAAGAATGATCACATCATTCATCTACCAAACTAATAAACTATGAGAGTTAAGTGGGATGTTATTAGTAACTACTCCAAGATAATGTATGTAAAAGATACTTTCTTAATATATATATATATTACCTAAATATAAATAATCTGTCAAGAGTTCAGGGTGTAAAATGACATTTAGACAAATCAAAATTTTTTTCTTTTATCCTTTCTCCTCACTCATTCTCCTTCTTCTCCTTAAACTATATTTAAAAATTCAGATATTAACTCATACCAGGTTTACATCTCTGCGTGCGGAATATCTTTTTTATAAAATTAGTTTACATTTTATTTTCTCCCAAATTGACTAAGATTTTTTTGCAACTGGGATTCTGTTTCAAAGGGAAGAGGTGTTATAATTTCTTTCCCTGGTCTGGAGAGTATTATTAATCACATCATCCAATCATAATTTAGTGTTCTTGCTTGAAGCAAATTCACTAGGCAGTTCTCAGTATTTTTAATTAAAAACATTGAACATCAACCTGCAAAATATATCCTAATTTTATAATCTGTATAATGTATCTCTTCTGGACAAAAGTGTCCAGATTTTGTGTAATTTATTTAATAAATACAGGATAATCATAAAAAGTGTTATTAATTGTGTGGGGAAAGGCAACATCTCTTGGTTGAAATGTAAAGGTGATTTTAACAAAGGGATCCCCATAAAACTGTTGTACTCTGCAATTTCAGACTGGAAAAATGGAAAATAAAAAGAGAGGGGAGAAGAAATATTTCTAAAATGGTGTTTTGACTCAGTATAAAAACAGTGGAAATAATATCAGATTGGAATCCTAAACGTAAGTATTAGGTTCTTGGCTGACCTATGATAAGGACAATTAACCTTCAATAAGGACAATTAAACCTCAGACTTCAATTTTCTCATTTATAAAATAAGTTACATTTTACTTTGTCATTGCCAAAGTTCTCTCAAATTCTCTTTATTAGTATAATTTAATAAGTCTGTGAACTCCATTGTATTTTGACAACTAGAATTTCACTTGTGTCTGGCTTCATCTTTTTGATGTAGCTCTCAGAAGTCAATTCACATTTCAAGGCAGTAGTATCTGGGGGAAGCATGAGACTTACTCTCCACGTTATCCCGATTAAGATGTTAATTTGTGAACCTTAGTTTCCTCAACTGCAAAATATATGTAACAGTACTCTTTTGCCATTGTT
>NW_011888803.1:16267643-16269618 GCF_000151845.1 Pteropus vampyrus
CAAGATTGCTCTCCAAGGAAGTTAAACTAATATATACTCTCACAAGAAAGTATGAGACTTCCTTTTCTTTATATCTTAAAACATTTAATTTTTGCCATTCTGATAAATGTTAAATTATGCTTCAATATTTTAATTAGCATTTCTTTGATTACTAATGGATTTGAATTTGTTTATGTTTCTTTTGGCCATTTGAATTTCTTCATTTGGGTAGTCTTTATTCTTAATGATTTCTCATTTCCTATTGGAATGACTATTATACATTTTGAAAAGATAATAGTATAATTTGAAGGCTAATCTTCTGTAGATTAGATAGTTGCAGATATATTCTTTTAAATGATAGCTTGTTTTTTTTACTTTTTAAAATGCAGTAATGTTTTCACTTTTAATACAGTCAACTGTATCTTTTTTTCTCTTAGTTTTAAATATTTATGTCTTGTTTAACAGAACATTATTTCCTGGCTACAGCCATACGATTTATTTTTTTTTCTATTTTCTGATAAAAACTGAATGACTTGTTTTTCACACTTAAGCTTTAGCTTCATTTATATTCCACTTTTTGTGTGTTGTGCAGTGGGGATCAAATTTTATTTGTTCCACCTATATGACCAATTGTCCTAGCAACATACATCCTTTTCCAACTGCTTTCTAATTTTACCTCAATTATCTATCAAGTTTTCACATGTGTGGGTATGTTTTCTTGCTTCATATTTTGTTTCAGTTGCTGTTTTTTCTCTCCCTGCACTGAATAATAAGAAAGTATGATTTGTTATTTATTAAATCTACTCATCTTGTTATCTGATTCAGGCCAAAAATGTTAGGAAACATAATTCTCGGGCTGAATTTATTTTTGCCATTTTAGAGTAGGGGATAAAGGGCAAATTCGAAAGTATTTGAGTTTACACTCTCACATATATTTGGTAGGAAGAAAGTATTTTGTTGTATCCTCAATTCTTTTCTTCTCTTCAGAGAGGGAATCGGACAGAATAGAAAAAGAGAAGCGGGCTTGGAGTCAGAATATTTTGGTCCTCTGTTTGGACATATCTTTCCGTTTCTTTTGTTGTAAAAGGTACTATCTATATTATGGAATATTACCTCAAATGAGGTAATACTTATAATTTGTAAAGCATTATGCTGGTACTAGTTATTATGATTATCTTATAAATGCCTTTTTAGAAAGTGGAAGTGAAAAATACTCTTAGTTATATACACACAGATAGCTATCTCCCTTAGTGTATATTGCACTACATGGTGGCTATAGTAGTAGTAGTAGAAATAGTTGTAATAATGATGGTAGGAATCTAGTAATATAGTAGTAATAGAAATAGTAACATTTAAGAACAGTTTAGCTGCTAAGTCATCTGGCATCTTTGACAATTTTCATAGTGATTAATTCTATGACAATATTTTGAAATGGTGTAATCCCTTTAATTTCCTTCTCTGAACTAACCACTTATTTTGATTCTCCATCTCTGCACGTACGATTTCTGTTCCATAACAAATACATTTTTCGGTTGGCATTATTGGAACCCCTTCTCTACCCTGGTGTTCTACCCTTAGGAATGGTTATGCTCTATTTTAAAGAAAAAAATCTCTGGCTCCCTCTTTGATTTACCACTGTTAATGAATTAGGCTGAGAATCACTGACATTTTTCAACTGGGTCTGCAATTTAGTCTGACTAAGCAAGAAAAGATATATGAAATGAGAGGTTCTCTTTCGAAATGTGTTCAATATTGCGTTCTTTATTACAATGTATGTGACATTTAGTAATGGAAAATAAGAACACCCCCCTCCCACATGAGCCATTTATATAAAGCAAAGAAAATGAAGCTATGTGAAAGTGCAATATAGCTTGGTATGTGTCATATGATTCTAATGCTGATTAAATAAAAAGTGTTTACAGAGATATACAGGGTGCTTTGAGCAGAACTGGAGAGAAAGGAGATATTCTATACCCTTTAGAATAAAAATAAATGT
>NW_011888803.1:16273163-16283287 GCF_000151845.1 Pteropus vampyrus
CAGTAATCTATAAGATATGTTTGTTGAGCTGAATATATAGAAATATCTTATCTCCCAAAAAAGAGAATATAAGTCAATTAAAACAGGAATGATTCTTTTTATTTTTTTAGTACTAATTATATAACTTTTGAATACATCATACGAATTAAGTAAATAGTTGTATTGAAATACTGGTCAGTTAGACAAAGTCTGTTGTTTGAATATAGAAAAAAACAAAATAGAGCAAAACCTGTGTGAATAAATGTACTTATTTCCCTAATCATGTTTAAAAGAATGTGAGAACCTTGATAACAGTGCTTATATAATATGATAGAACTACATAAGAGATTTTATAAAGGCAAAAAAGATAATAATATGAAAAAAATATAATAATCAAAATTAATACCAAGAAATCCATTATAATTATTAAAGGTGAATTGAAAATTTGACTCCAAGCCTGCTCAAAGCAATAGGTAGACTCCTTTACTTACGTTTCTGCCTACAAGTTTCCTATTGGTTCTGAGAGACTTCTTTGGGGTACCAGGAAAAAAACATCTTGACATTTCAAAATCAATGATTTTTGCCCAGACCTACCTATGTGTAATGAACAACATCTATCACGTCCCTCTGGAGTTTAGTTATCTGCTCTACTATACAAGATTAGATCAGTCAGCAGCATTCAAGTGTGCAAAGTTTCAATGAAAGTGGCTCTAGGGATTTACATTGTTTTTTGAAATAGCGTTTCTGAATGCTTATAGAGAAGAATCAAGGGGCTAAACTTGTGTGAAGATAGGCAGTTTTAGAGTCAACTTAACTTTCTGCCAGAATATAGTAGAGAAAAATCAGCAATGTCCAATCTTAACTGGTCTCATTGGCTATTTTTTGAAATAAGTACTGATATAATGTCTATAAGATACATCATTTCCTCTATGAATACTTGTCTTAGACATTTTTCTCTATTATAGAAATCTTTCTCTGGAGATCTATAATTTACTTTATTTTCCTTATGCATTTTTTCATCTTAAAAGTGTTATTTCGTACATGTATTAGCATGCCTCTTTATTTTACATGTGGCATAGCAAGATACTAAGATATTTAAAGCACAATCTTGGTTAATGGAACTCTAGCTTACCCTAATTATTATTATAATAATTCAATTTTAATAAAATGAGCAAAATCTCAAAATACAAAGCAATTCGGGGTGTTTATTTTTAAAAGTAACTTTTATGACATGCCCTAAGATGAGTTTAAGTTCTGTTCATTTTGCTAAACTTTAAAATGTATAGCTTTTTAATATTATAATTATCAACATCAGCCCATGATGACTCTTTAGTCATATTTTCCTTAGTTGTCAAAAAAAAGATTAAATTAATTTTAGTGTCCTTACAGAAGCAAGAAAGTGAACTAACTCGGTAGTTCCCATTAACAGGAAAAAAGTGTTTTGTGGTCAAGTATGTTTGGGACACATGGGTTAAAACAAGATAGACATTATTTTATCTTTAGAAATTTTCATAGCTTAAATTCCTTGGTTAATCAGAGACTTCTTTTAACCGAAACCACACATTTCTCAAATATGCTGATTCAGTTTTCTGAGGTAGATTTCACTTTTAGTGGAAACTTGTTGACTCTAAATAGCCAAAGCGACTTGTTATTGTTTCTAATATTTTCTTATCATGGTTGGGAATACCAAAGACTGACATTTTTACAGAAAGACTCTTTGCGTGGGAGACACTGTTGTTCTTACTCTAACTTTCAGAATTGTGTGGATATGTCTTGGAAATAAGATTGACCAGCTAGACACAAGAGATCTTACATGTGGGACTAAGAAACCTTAGAGAAGATATATTCAAGTTAATCCGACTTAGTATACTTATAAGAGGGCTAGAATCAGAGGGTAGTGGTAATTTGAGGTGATTGAGTCCAGAACTTTTCACTCATTTCTTCCAACCCAGCCCACAAGAACTCTCGCTTGAGTTTTAAGGACTGCTGCCTTAGTCTGTTTGGGCTGCTGTAATGAATGCAACAGACTAGGTGGCTTATAAACAACAGAAATCTATTTCTCGCAGTTCTGGAAACTGAAAGTCCAAGATCAGGGTGCCAGCATAGTTGAATGAGGGCCCTCTTCTGGTGAAAGACTTTTTGTTGTATCCTCACATGGTAGAAGGGACTAGGAATCTCTCTGGAACCTTTTACAAGATGCTAATCTCATTCATGAGGGCTCCTCACTTGACCTAATTCACTTTTCAAAGTTCTCACCTCCTAATAGCATCGCCTTGGGCATTAGGTTTTCAACATATGAATTTCAAGGGGAAATGAACATTCGGACCACAGCAAATGCTAAACCACTATGATATGAGTAAAATCCAAAGTACCTGTTTCATTAAATGTTTTCTATAACACTAAAGACTTAAATTTGTGGCCTTATAACAAGAATGATTGATGGGCATTGTCTTCACTCGAGATTTTGGGTTCACATAATGAACCATGAAGAGACACAACAATCAAAATGTTGATTCAGAGGACTTACACGTGCGCTGGAAAAGTAGTAAGTGTATGGCTTCAGGATAAAATTTCAAAACACTAATTAAATTTTCTTATATTTTCTTTGTAGTTGATTCTTTGAACCAGAAGCTAGTCACAAATAGAATCAAAAGTATACAGAGACTTGAAGCTTATTATTCTAAGTGACTTTATTGTTCTTTTTCCTTCCTCCTACTCCTTATATCTGAAGAACAAAACAGAGGAAGGTGATGAGTGGGGAGAGTTTTTATTGATCTACTTACAACTGACTAGAGAAGTCTTCAGTGGATAGAGAGTTCAAGTCAATAAGTGAGTGGCAGAGGAATTCTGATTGATTCATTCATGTATTCATTCATTAAAAAAAATATATTGGTAACATTCTTCTAAGCTCTGGAGAAAATGTAACAGTGTACAAAGGCCTTAATTATGAATTTTATGTAATACTGTGAGGAAACAAACAATAACAAGTTAAATATATACATTTATAAGATGTCAATTGATGACAGGTTTTGAAAAGGAAATATATATATCAGGATGAGAATAGAAAACAAAGTCATTATCTATCTATCATCTATCTATCTATCATCTATCTATATCTATTATCTATCTGTCATCATCATCCATTTGTTATAATTAAAGAAAAGATCTCTATTGTAGTAAGTAAGAAAGTAAGCCATCCAGGTATCTGTAGCAGCAAATATAAGAGCATTAAGTCTTGTTCTCTGGGACTGCAAGGAATTCTGCAAAATTGAACCAATATGAGAAAGGAAAAAGCAAATGAAAGGTGAGATTAAATTTATAATTAAGACCAGATTATGTAGGGTCTTTCAGGCCATGGTAAAACTTTGGTTTCTACTCCAAATGAGATAGGAAACCACTGAAGATTTTATGCAGAAGAATAACATTTGCCTAATGTTGCTAGCAGTTCCAAGATTTACATTTTTTTTTTTTTTAACCAAACTAGCCAGGTTGAGCTAGAATTACTTTATCAAAAGTTCAAATTATTGAGGAGGAATTCTGATTGTCATTCTCTTGGCTTTCTCCTTACAATTACAAGATGGTTACCATAGCACCAAGCATCACATCATCACAACAAAGATCCAAAGGCAGGAAAGAAGGGGGATTTTTTTACAGTATTTTTCTTCTTTTGATTAGGGAAGAAAATCTTTCCAAAAGCATCTTCATACATATCCCCTCAGGTCATATTGGTAAAAACCCAGCCATATGTCACTTCATACCCATAAATGACAAAAAAGGGAACAGGATCCACATGACTGACTGAGATTAAATGTGCTCATTTCTTGAAGCCGAGCCTACCTTTCCTGAACACAATGCTTCCCCAATACTTGAACAAAATTTGAATTCTATTCATAAGGAAAAGGTATTGAGTAAGCAACCAGCAGTGTCTGTCTCATATCTAAAGAGAGATCAGTATCTTCTGAAGAGATGAAGAAGAGAGAAGAATTATGTAGAACTCCAATACATTCCATAAAAGGAGAAGGCTGCAAACAAATGTTAACTATTACTTAAACTCTTTCTCTCTTCATTTTTCCCACATCCTGATTCTGTGGCTTTGTATAGTTTTTCATGGTTATTAAGCATCTCAGAAATCTGCTGTTCCCAAAGTTGTTAGTCTTTCCCAAGTCATTTTATTTGCAAAGCTTTCTAAATATGGAAATGTAAAATGTTTGTTTATTTACTTAACTTTAGGCATATTGTTATTGGGTCATCCCTCTGCTAATTCTAAGTTGGTCTAAAAAATGCTTCAAATTTAATGCATGCCTCCTATTTAGAAAGAGAATTATAAATATAAGGAAACTTATTTTAACAAGAGAGAAACATGCTCAACCTACAAACCAATGCAGAAAAGGATAAAGTTTCTCTTTAAATGACATGAATCATTATTTTCAGAGTTGGGCCCCATTATAAATTTCTTGAGTTGTTATTCATGTGACCAGATTCCCCCATTTTGTGCTCTTTTGTTCCTTAAGGAAGCCTCCTTTTTCTACTCTTAATTTATTTTGATTTCTTCTTTCTCCAAACTTTCAAAATTTTAGTAAAAATTTAATAAATCAAAATTGCTACATATAAATGTAAAGTTTAATTAGGTATCTTTCCCATGGGCATTTTAGTTGAATAGTAAGTCTTACATCAAAAGAACACTTCTCTAAACTGTAGAACTGCAAATGTCAGGAAGCCATGGAAAATGTGCTTATAAGAGCTGGAGGAGCTAAAAGGGTTGACCTCACACCATGGATTTTTTTCTTTACTTGTGAGGCCAGTTTGATTGTGCCATTTGCTTTAGGATTGATTCATTGAGTCTCTTTCTGAGAAACTAAAAGACTAATATACTTTCATCTTTAAAAACACTGTGAGCTAATTAAGTCAGTTAACAATACTAAAGTAGGACAAAATTGTAAAATGGAAAAAGTATTGGACTGAAAATTGGGAAAACAGTGTTTTAAGTCTAAATTTTCTAATAGTAAACTTTAAGACTTTGAGCTAATCGTTCAGCATCTTTGCCTTTCTCATTCTTCAGTTGAAGGAGAAAGAGTAATAATCTCAAATGCCCTTCTAATTTTCCTGATTCCTTACTTATACTAGTTTAGAAACCAATACTCTGTTAAAAAAAAAAGAAAAAAGAAAAAAGAAAAAAGAAATGAGATCAAAATGTATAAGTCATTCTATGTTTCTAAGAAATTTGCAAACTGGGGAGACAATGAGAGAACAATGAAAAACCATGTGTAATCAAAAGCAAATAGTATGAGACCAACAAAAACTACTATAATAGCACATTGTCAAAGAGAGTCAACATAGTAGAAATAGAGATGATGTGAGGAAGGATAGAGAAAAAAGATGGACAATGAAGCATGGACAGAAGGTGTGCCACCACGGAGGAGGCAAATGGGTGTTCCACTGTGGTCACATTAGGTGCAGACCTAAGAGCACGAGCTGGGGCGGAAGTCAGAAAAGGGACAATCATAAGGTCTTATACCGGGGTGCAAAGGAGATAAATTAGAATGAATTTGGAAGAACTCAATTATAAATTTTCTCATAAATAGCGGGACTATACGTTTTATCATCCCAGCTGGGATACTCATAAGAATAAAGAAAAACATCTTTAATAATTACTCTAGAACATAAGTGTAAGTGGTACTATCTCAGGAAAACAGGGCATATGTTCACTGCTAATAAGGATTGTGCTGAAAATTGAGATTTATAAGAAAACTTTTTTCTTATAAATGTGGAAACTAATAAATCATAGGTTGAAAGCACAAAGCTTTTGTTTAGGTAGCGAAGGTGGAGCCTGCTTGAATATCGTCTACTCTAAATTTTAGTTCTCTCTCAGTCAGCTCCCTATAGACATAAACATATGACATGGTATTTGTTTTGTTGCAGATATTTCCTGTGTTGGATTGCTAATTATACCTAAGGGAGCAGAAGACCTCCCTCAGAGTAGAAACATGATGTGGTGAGAATGATAAACTATTGAGCTAGAACTACGCATAGAGAAGAAAAATGGAAGAAATCAAAGACTGTAAATAATTCCAAAAATTGTCTTGGAATATAGATTGACACTTCAAGATGATCTCTTAGCTCCAATATATTTAACATTTATATGCACACTTCCTTCCTCTGAAATCTCTGCATTTTGCTCACAGTGGAAGATGTACAGCTATTCCCACTGCCGCTGATGCCTACTGTGAGCACTTCTCCAGGTTGTACTGCAGCTGATCTTTTCTGCTCAGAACACTGCTCTTAAAGTTAGCCAATCATATATGCAATAATTTGTTAGCACCTGAATGTGCAAGGTGGGCATTGGAGACATGGTGAGCAAGGTAAATATGGTTCTTGCCTTCACTGAGCTTTTTTTTTCTGGCAAGGAGGATATGAGATTTTAAGTATGATTCTAAAGAAGGAAAAGTTCAGAATTCTGTGTAGCATGTGATTAGGTGATCTTCCCTTAGCTAAGATACCCCATAAACTAGCTCATGTATTATGCACTAATAGTTTTACAAATACAACAATAAAAATAACTACCATTTATGGAAAGGCTATAATACATAAACCACTATTCAAGAGCTTATACAAGAATCTTGAATCCTCATAAAACTCTGAAGTATAAGTGGTATTATCACCATCTTACAGATGAAAAATGTGTGGTTCTGAAAGGTAATGTGACTTCCACAATATTACATGACTGGTGATTAGCAGAGTTGGGATTAAAAGTTGTGTCTTTCTAGATCCATAGCCTTCATGCTTTCCATTGTGCCATATTGAGTTTTTCTAATCCTCAGTCTCTTATGTATAAAATGAGGGTATGAAGATCTATCTCATGGACTTGCAGTGAGGTTCCATGCTATAATGTATATATTTTAAAAGCTTTGTGCAGCACCTTACACATGATCAGGTTAGACATCCTAAACCTCTTTGATATCTACATCTAAGAACCAAACTATTCTAGGTACATTTTCCTTCATTTTCCTTCATAATTTCATGATTTTTCCATCATTCAAATTGTAGCCCTGATCAAGTTTCTACAACTTATCTCTTCTCTTCACTACCCATGGTTCTTATCCTAAATTCATAATAATAATAATGATAATCAGAAGAAGAACAAGAAGTAGAAGGAGGGGAAGGGAAGAAAAAGAACAGTCTCAGAGATGACATTAATTATGCACATACTGTGTTCTATATATTTTACCTAGTTTAATTTAAGCAATTAGATTAAAGTGCCTATTTGACAGGCACTTTATGAATATTTAGAGAGAAGAAAACCAGCACATAAGAGCTTCATGAGTTGACTATGGTTCTATGGCAGGTAAATGTTGGAGCTAGATTTGCATCCAGGATGGTCTATCTGCAGACTCTATTCTTCATAACTGTGTTTATCACTTACTTCTGTTGTCATTAGACTGAGATACTTTAAGGAACAGCCTATGAGTTTAAAATGTACTTGCACATATAGATGGTCCTCAATATTAGACAATTAAAATAGATTGGGCAATAGAAGAATGAAAGAAAAACATCTCTCTGAAATACATTTACCTAAATAAGCCCCAGCATACAGTCTCAGAAGCCATTTTAAGATGAAATAAAAGCTTTGGGAAATTTAAAATTACATGGGTTCATCAATAATGCAAAGAGTATCTCAGAGCAGAGGCAAAGATCCCTACCAGAAAGACATAGAAAGTATTTTTCATTTATGCAAATAGTAATATCAAGGGGACCATCATGGTGGAAAATTTAGGTGACTTGATACAGGTTGGAGGGACTGTATGGGGTGAGCAGAAAGGCAACAATGATTAATAGACATCAAGTTTAAAAAAAAACAAAACATGAAATTAGGCAAGCCACAGAAGAACTGGCTAGGACCAAGTGTGTAGGAAAAGAAAGTTTGTTTGTTATTTTATTTTTAGAGTAATTTATTGAAGAGAAAACCAGAAATTTATCACACTCTGAATGCCACACTGAATGCCTTAAGATGATGGGGAATGTCTTCTGATCTGAACTTAGAAAAGTGCCTGGAAAATCGGAGAAAAAGAAAAAGATATTTTATCCTCAATTACTGGGGAATTAAGGAGAGATGCAAACAAAACAAAACAAAACAAAAATGTATTTGTAGAATGTTATTACAATAGTCTATCCTATATTAAGTCAACTGATATAACATGTAATTCTATAATTTCCCCAGAATTTTTCATATTTTAATGAGGTCAGTGTGTCTCCTCCATGGCTTTAAGTTTGCTGTGTGCCTGCTTGAGGCAGGTGCCCTTAGTCCCTGGACTCCAGAAATTTCTCAGTCATTTTCTCTCCCCTTCATCTCTCCAGCCTGGTGTGGAAGTGGCTTCCTGCTACTGTTAATCTATAGTTACCTCATTGGCTCCCTGTTTCACTCTCAGCAACTCATATCATCTGTGTAATTGATTCCCTACATTCAGTTTCCTTTGTTTTAACTGTAGTGTCCTTAAAATGTTTCTTTGTTGTGAAAGGGAGTAGATGCATTCATTTTTGAAGGCTGCTGTGGTAACTTGCACAAACTGGGAGACCTAAAACCACAGACATTTAATCACTGACAGTCAGGATATCACAAGTCTGAAACCAAGATGTCAGTAGGGTTGGTGCCTTCTAGAGCCTCTGATGGAGAATGTGTTTCATGCTTCTTTTCTGGCTTCTGGTGGCTGTCCACAATCCTTGGCATTTTTTAGCTGGTAGATACATCAATTCAATCTCGTCTCCATGTTCACATGGGCTTCTATTTTGTGCTTCTCTGTCTCAACTCTTCCTCTTTTTTTCTTTTTTCAGGAAAATAGTCATTGAATTAAGGGCCTACACTAAATCCAGCATGATTCTATCTGGATAATCTAACTTAATTACATCTGCAAAGACCCTACTTCCAAATAAGGTTATATTCACAGGTGCTGAGAGTTAGGACTTCAACACATACTTTTGGGGCCACTATTCAATCCCCTACGGGTTTTCCTGTTTTTCTGTCTAGGTCATAAGCGGCACAGAATGACCCATACTCTCATATTCTAAAGTGGTATTGTCCAATAGAACTTTTTATGATCATGACAATATTTTCTGCTTACATTACCCTATTTGATAGCCATCAGCCATATGTGGCTATTGAGTACTTGAAATGTGGCTAGTGCCACAAAGAAAAGAAATTTTAACATTTATTTCTTCTTAATTAATTTAAATTTAAATAGTGGCATGTGTCTGGAAGCCATTGCATTGGGCCGAACAGTTCTAAAGGGAAAAATGAACAGACCAATCACATTAATTCAATGTAATGAGCATTATGAGAGTGGGCATTTGAGGAAAAGTGTTGTCAGTGATAGAGTTACAAAAGCAATGACATAAGAGTGGGGCTTCACCAGGCTGTAAATGAGCTTTCAATGATCAAAGCAGCATGTGTGAAGGCACAGCATCTAGAGCACAGCATCCCTGGAAGGAGTGAGGCTGTAGAGCTGAATTGGGGATAACTCAATTTCCATGCTGGAGAATGCGAACTCTGTCCATGGGTGTAAAACAGGGGAGTGAATGTTCATATTTATTTTTATTTATTTATTTGTTATTTTCCCTAGCTGTATTGAAGTATAATTGAGAAACAAAAATTATATATGTTTACGATGTACAACATGATGATTTAATATACATATATATTGTAGAATGGTTACCACAATCAATTTAATTAACATATCTAACACTTCACATAGTTATCATTTTGTGTGTGTATGTGCATATGTGTGTGTATATAAGAGAGAGAACACTTAATATCTACTTTCTTAGCAAATTTCAAATATATAACACAATACTATTAAGTATTTCATTTTGGACTGTCTCATTATAAGGTTTTCAGGGCAAAATGAAAGAAAAAATTAAGAAAAGAAAATGTATCAATTGTTCACCATTGTCTTCTGCTACATAGTGTGAGGGTCCAAACTACATATACTTGGTCCGTGGTGTTTCAGTCACAAAACCCCTACAAAATGTAAGTGCCCCTGAGGATCTAGCCCAAAACTGAAAGGCTGTCGGAGGCTGACGTACACAAAGGCAAAAGGAAAGTATGATGCTGCACAACACATGCAATCAGAACATGGAGAGTAAAAAACATGAAC
>NW_011888803.1:16283337-16296725 GCF_000151845.1 Pteropus vampyrus
ATGCAAACAAAACAAAACAAAACAAAAATGTATTTGTAGAATGTTATTACAATAGTCTATCCTATATTAAGTCAACTGATATAACATGTAATTCTATAATTTCCCCAGAATTTTTCATATTTTAATGAGGCCAGTGTGTCTCCTCCATGGCTTTAAGTTTGCTGTGTGCCTGCTTGAGGCAGGTGCCCTTAGTCCCTGGACTCCAGAAATTTCCCAGTCATTTTCTCTCCCCTTCATCTCTCCAGCCTGGTGTGGAAGTGGCTTCCTGCTACTGTTAATCTATAGTTACCTCATTGGCTCCCTGTTTCACTCTCAGCAACTCATATCATCTGTGTAATTGATTCCCTACATTCAGTTTCCTTTGTTTTAACTGTAGTGTCCTTAAAATGTTTCTTTGTTGTGAAAGGGAGTAGATGCATTCATTTTTGAAGGCTGCTGTGGTAACTTGCACAAACTGGGAGACCTAAAACCACAGACATTTAATCACTGACAGTCAGGATATCACAAGTCTGAAACCAAGATGTCAGTAGGGTTGGTGCCTTCTAGAGCCTCTGATGGAGAATGTGTTTCATGCTTCTTTTCTGGCTTCTGGTGGCTGTCCACAATCCTTGGCATTTTTTAGCTGGTAGATACATCAATTCAATCTCGTCTCCATGTTCACATGGGCTTCTATTTTGTGCTTCTCTGTCTCAACTCTTCCTCTTTTTTTCTTTTTTCAGGAAAATAGTCATTGAATTAAGGGCCTACACTAAATCCAGCATGATTCTATCTGGATAATCTAACTTAATTACATCTGCAAAGACCCTACTTCCAAATAAGGTTATATTCACAGGTGCTGAGAGTTAGGACTTCAACACATACTTTTGGGGCCACTATTCAATCCCCTACGGGTTTTCCTGTTTTTCTGTCTAGGTCATAAGCGGCACAGAATGACCCATACTCTCATATTCTAAAGTGGTATTGTCCAATAGAACTTTTTATGATCATGACAATATTTTCTGCTTACATTACCCTATTTGATAGCCATCAGCCATATGTGGCTATTGAGTACTTGAAATGTGGCTAGTGCCACAAAGAAAAGAAATTTTAACATTTATTTCTTCTTAATTAATTTAAATTTAAATAGTGGCATGTGTCTGGAAGCCATTGCATTGGGCCGAACAGTTCTAAAGGGAAAAATGAACAGACCAATCACATTAATTCAATGTAATGAGCATTATGAGAGTGGGCATTTGAGGAAAAGTGTTGTCAGTGATAGAGTTACAAAAGCAATGACATAAGAGTGGGGCTTCACCAGGCTGTAAATGAGCTTTCAATGATCAAAGCAGCATGTGTGAAGGCACAGCATCTAGAGCACAGCATCCCTGGAAGGAGTGAGGCTGTAGAGCTGAATTGGGGATAACTCAATTTCCATGCTGGAGAATGCGAACTCTGTCCATGGGTGTAAAACAGGGGAGTGAATGTTCATATTTATTTTTATTTATTTATTTGTTATTTTCCCTAGCTGTATTGAAGTATAATTGAGAAACAAAAATTATATATGTTTACGATGTACAACATGATGATTTAATATACATATATATTGTAGAATGGTTACCACAATCAATTTAATTAACATATCTAACACTTCACATAGTTATCATTTTGTGTGTGTATGTGCATATGTGTGTGTATATAAGAGAGAGAACACTTAATATCTACTTTCTTAGCAAATTTCAAATATATAACACAATACTATTAAGTATTTCATTTTGGACTGTCTCATTATAAGGTTTTCAGGGCAAAATGAAAGAAAAAATTAAGAAAAGAAAATGTATCAATTGTTCACCATTGTCTTCTGCTACATAGTGTGAGGGTCCAAACTACATATACTTGGTCCGTGGTGTTTCAGTCACAAAACCCCTACAAAATGTAAGTGCCCCTGAGGATCTAGCCCAAAACTGAAAGGCTGTCGGAGGCTGACGTACACAAAGGCAAAAGGAAAGTATGATGCTGCACAACACATGCAATCAGAACATGGAGAGTAAAAAACATGAACAAAGGTATCTGGAAATTGTAAAGCAAGAAATGGAATATGTAAACATTGCAGTGCTTGGTGTTAGCAAACTAAAATGGCCTGGATTGGACATTTCTTGTCAGGCAACTGCAAAGAGTTCTACCCTGGAAATAAAAAACTTAGAAAAAAATGGAGTGGCTTTAATACTGAGGCAAGATGTTACATTGCAAGATCTGACCAAGAATATCAATAATATTTCTAGTAAAACCTACTAACATGACCATTATGCAAATTTTTGCTCCAACTACAGAGGGTGAAGACAATGAAACTGAAAACTTTTACTCAAATATCCAAAAAGAAGTTGATCATACACCAAAGAAGACATGTTGATAATTATAGGTGACTGGAATGTTAAAGTAGGAGATAAAGCAAAATCAAACGTTGCTCAAAAATTTGGACTGGGGGTGAGAAATGAAGCAGGAAATCAGCTCATGGATTTCTGTGAAGCCAACAACTTGTCCATCATAAATGCATGTTTAAACAACCATACAGACAACTGTATACATGAATATCACCAGATGGTCAATATAGAAATAAAATAGACTATAAAATTAAATGCAGGAAATAAAGAATGTATATTCTCTCTGCCAAAACAAGACCAGGAGCAGATTGTGGTACTCACCATGAACTGTTAGCATTAAACATTAAAGCCGAAGAACAGCACTAAAAAATCATAATGTCAAAATATAACATAAATAACACCCCTGATGGATTTAAAGTTCACATAAAAAAACAGATTTACATTGTTAAACTTAATTGATTGAGAACCAGAAGAACCATGGACTGAAACTAAAAATATTATTAAAGAAGAGTGTGAAAAGACAATGCCAGAAGTAAAAAGGAAAGAAAAATCAAGATGGATGATAGAAAAAAACACTAAAAATTATTAAAGACAGGGGAGAAGCAAAGTAAAAGGTGACAAAAGCAGGGTTAGAATCCTCAACACGATTTTTCAATGACTATCTTGCAGAGATAAAGAGAAGTATTACAATATCAATATAAAGAGATAGAAGAGAGAGAGAGAAAAAAAAAACCACATAAGATCTCTAGCAGAAGACTCAAGAAATACAAGAGAAAATCAGACGTATATTAGGAATGCTGAGAGACCAACAGGGAAGCACATTATCTGACTTGGAGAAAATAATGAGAAGAAACAATATATCAGGAATCTATACAGAGAGACAAAAGAATGACAGATACCTTTGAAGATTCCTATGAGGAAGAACTTGTAATTCTAGAAAGCAAATTGAAAACTGCCTTGAAAGTATTGGAAAGAAATAAATAACCAGGGGTAGATGAGATACCAATAACATTATTTCAAGCCCCAGAGACTGGATCTATCAAAATTCTAACAAGAATATGTCAACAAATATGGGGAGAGAAAAAAAAATGGCTTATGGAATAGAAACGTTCACTATACATCCCAGTCTTCAAGAAAGGAGATGTCCAGGAGTGCAGCAACTGTAGGACCATTGTTCTAATTTCCCATGTAAGTAAAGTGATGCTCCAGGTAATGCTACAAAAGTTTCTGCCTTATGTGGAGCAAGAAAGACTAAATGTTCAAGTTGGATTCAGAAAAGAAAGAGGCAGAGATCTAATTGTGAATGTTCATTGGATACTCCATTGGAGTACTCCAAAGTACTCCATTGGAGTACTCCAAAGAATTTCAAAAGAAGGTTCTTCTGTGTTTTGCAGACTATAATAAAGCCTTTGACTGCATGGACCATGAAAAATTATGGCTTGCCATGAAAGAAATGGACATGGTTCATCACTTGATTGTCTGATGTGTAACTGGTGTTGTGCAGAGGAAGCCACTGTTGGTACAGAATATTGAGAGACAGAATGCTTTCCTATAGACACAGGCATCAGACAAAGGTATATTTTATCTCCCTATTTGTTTCACCTATACACAGAATATGTCATACAAAAAAAAACTGGGCTGGATTCGGAGGAGAGAGAAGTGAAAATTGGTGGAAGAAATATTAACAAATTAAGATATGAAAATAACACTATCTCACTAGAAGAAAATAGCAATGTTTTGAAATGACTTCTGATGAAAATGAAAGAAAAAAATGGCAAAGCAGGACTGTATTAGAACATCAAGAAGACAAAAATCATGACTACAGAAGAAATAAACAACTTTAACATAGGTGATAAATTCATTGAAATTGTTAAAGATTTTGCATACTTTGGTTCAGTCATCAATTTAAATGGAGACTGCAGCCAAGTTATCAAGAGAAGGTTGAGCAATGGAAGAATTAGGAAAGATCAGCAGGAGCAAAGATGTGTCTTTAGAGACCAAGGCTAAGACCACCCACACCCTCGTGTTCCTAATCATTATGTACAAATGCAAAAGTTGAGCAGTGAAGAAGGCAGTTAGGAAAAAATATTATTTAAACTATGGTGTTGGAAGAGAGTTCTATAGATACCCTGGACTTCCAGGAAGATGAACAAGTGGGTCCTAGAAGAAAATTAAGCCTGAAACATTGTTAGAAACTGAAATGACAAAACTGAAGATGTTCTGCTTTGAGCACATCAGAAGGCAAGGTTCGTTGGAAAAGATAATAATGCTAGGGAAAATAAAAGGCAGAGGAAAAGAGGAAGACCAAATATGACATAGATTGACTTTATAAAAGAAGCCATAGACATGAGTCTACAGGAGCTGAACAGGGCTGTTGAGGACAGGACACTGTGGACATCCCTCATTTATAGAGTCCCCAGGAGTTGGAGCCCACTCAGCAGCACGTAACATGCACACACTAACTATAGTAACCATGCTATATGTTAGATCTCTAGAACTTATTCGTGTCATATAACTGAAACTTTGAACCTTGTGGTCAACATCTCTCCATTTCTCCTATTCCCAGCCCTTAGCAACGACCATTCCACTTTCTGATTTTATGAGTACAACTCTTTTAGATTCCACATAAATAAGATCATACTTATTTTTTAAAGGTAGCTTTACTTGGAAGCACAACGGAGGATGAATTGGAGAAAGGAGAACCTAGAACAAAGTTTTTGTTCTAGTTCTTCACTAAGAATCTATAAGGTATGTGCCAAGAACTACAGTTACTCTATTTTGAGAGAAAAGGAAACTGCTGCGTTTATGTGAGAGAATCCTGTACATGTTTTGATTCCATATGTGCAAGCTGGTTATTTACTAATTGCATTCTGTAGAGCATCAAAGCCTTTTAAAAACACCTCTGCTAATTTCTTAGGCATACAATATGTACAAAGGAATAAAGAGATCCCCTGTGGTTGTTTACCTTCTACCCAGAATCACTTTGAGAGATGGTAAATCTGTCCATCTTTCAGTTGTAGGCCCTTTGCATTTGGTGACAGCAGTGATTCTTTTTGTAATTCTTGGCTAATGCACTAGCATTAGTGGTAATTTCTGCCTTTAGACAGGCTTTACTATGAACTCTGACGGTTTCTACTCTGTAATTGTAGGGATCCTCATTAATCTAAAAGAATATTATGACATTGCAAGCTTACAGGAGAGACAATTCATGACTGACACAATAAAGGCTTAAATTATGCTGCTTTTGATTATGAGAGATGCAGAGCTGCATTTCTTTAAACTTTGGTAGAATTAAGATTTAGCAGCTGTAAGAAAATTTCTTGTATAATAAAAGTGGAAGGCGTTCAGACACAACCAATTCCAGGCCTGCCTTGAGGAAACCTTTAATTTCGGGAAGAGATTAAAATTTCAAAGCTGTTTTCTGGTGGCATTTTTATTGATAAACCTGTATTTAAAGGAGAGCTTTAAAAAATGCATGAGATGCACATAACCAGAACATGCCACATTAGAAGCTGCTGCCTGGAGTTTGAATGCTCATGGAATTTTACAGACTGCTCTCTCTGGACAGTCTCCAAGATGTGTTTTGACATATGTTAAATTTTTTACACTCAACTCTACTTGATGAAAAAGACTTGACTTGGGAGTGGGTAGGTTTTCCTTTGTTAATAAGTATGTAAAGACTGTTTACTTTTTTTTAACTGTAAAAAAGAAAGATGCAGTTTTAAATTTAGACAGAATAGACAGAAAAAAGACCTCCCTCTACTATCTTCTTTCTGTATATAAGCTATCATCCATATAGTTTCCAGAGTTGACTTGCTATGTATACAATCTTAAACATTTAGACTTGCTTTATTTTAATCAATGAGGGTACTGAAGCCAAGAAAGGTAGTGACTTTTTCAAGATCACTGATTCTTGATGGCAATGTAGGGCAAAAATAAACCTTGTTTTTCTCTTTTCTGGTCCAGTATTTTTTTTTTTTTTGCAACACTGTGCTAAAATAAATGAATAAATGTTTAATATCTACTCAGTGCCTATCATTGTACTGAACATCAGAAATGGCTTTGACACCAGGAAGTGTATAATTCTTTTTGGAAAACTAAACTAGCACTCACGAAGTTATGCTCAACATTCCTAATCCTCAGGAAAATGCAGATCAAAACCACAATGAGCTATCACCTCACACCTGTTAGAATGATCATTATCAAAAAGACAAGAGATAGCAAGGATTGACGAGGATATGGGAAAAGGGTTGCTTGAGTGCTGTTGATGAAAATGTAAATTGGTTCAGCCATTATAGAAAACAGTATGGAGGTTCCTCAAAAAAAAATTCAAAATAGACCTTCTCTATGATCTAACAACTCCACTTCTTAGTTATATGGAAAGGAAATGAAAGCAAGCTCTCCAAGAGATATTATACTCCCACATTTATTGCAGTATTATTCACAATAGCCAAGATATCAGAACAACCTAAGTGTTTGTAATGGATGAATGGACAAAGATGTGCTGTATATATATAGTGGACTATTATTCAGTCATAAGAAAGAAAGAAATCCTGCCACTTGCCACAACACAGAAGAACCTTTAAAGTATTATGCTAAGTGAAGTAAGTCAGACAGAAAAAGACAAATACTGTGATATTACTTATCTGTGAAATCTAAAAAAAGCTGCACTCCAAGAAACAGAGAGAATAGTAGTTACCAGGGGCTGGATTGAGGGAGTGGTTTGGGAGATGTTTAAGGGTATGAACTTGTAACTAGTGGATAAATAATTTCTGGAGGTCTAATGCACAGCATAGTGATTACAGTCAACAACACGGTTTTATAAACTTCAAAGTAGTTAAAAGACTAGATCTTAATTATTCTCACCGCAAAAAGCAATGATAATTAAGTGATGTGATAGAGGTGTCAGCTAACTCTATGGTGGTAGTTTTATTACCATATATACATGTATCCATCAACATGTTGTATACCTTAAATGTATACAATGTTATAAGTCAATCATATCTCAATTAAAATATGGTGGTAACAACAGCAACGCTTTACAGATATATAATCATAACGACAATTCTGCACTGCAGTTTACAGATGAGAAAATGAGCACAAACACATTAAATAATTGATGAAAACTGGTAAATATAGTGCTAGGATTCAACTCTAGGCCATTTCACTGCAGAGCTCAAACACTTAACCTTTGGTGTCCTGACAGCTGATGTAATGTGGGATCTTAAAGCGGAAGGTATCACTCTAAGCCAGAATTGGAGAAATGGCATAAGTGCACAGGACTTAAGCAGTCTTGAAGGTGGAAAAGATTTAGATAAGTAGAAGAGCAAAGGAATTTATTCTCTGTTGGGAGAAGGGAATGATGCTATCTGAACAACATGATATCACAGGGAAAAAGGGAGTGGAGAGGCTGATCTTGTGCCTCTGGGTAAGGCAAATAAGTTAAGGCACAATGTCTCAGTCGTATAAATAAATAATGCATTGATAACTGGAAACAATGTCCTATCAGACACACCTATGCATTTCTGGTTTGTAATGTTTGATTTTGTTAATCTCTCATTGCTTAACTCCAGCGGAATTTATTTTAAATTAAAGATATGTAGGGATTTTGGTAATTGTTAGTCAACTTCATCTCTCTTCCTGAGAAAACATATGGAAATGAGGAGCTTGTGTCTCTAATTTTTGTGGCTGATATGACCTCACCATATGGACACATTTACTCAGAATGAAGTCTTGAGGAGCTTTTTGAAATTTTACATATTCTCAGTAGTGTCAGAGGAGGGCTCTAATTGGCAGGGCTTTTCTAAGAATAGGTGCCCTTTTGCCATTCCAGAAACATTTTATTCTTTAGATTGAGGGTCCAAAATATTCTCCCTCACTGATAAATAGGTTTTGTGTTGATAGCTCCTGATGCCTGTGAGGATCTATTAAATCAGTTTCCTTCAAATTCTGAATATTTCAAAACAACTCAAGTTGGGCATTCTACATCCACTCCAGAGAAGCATTCTCAGAGAAAAACTAATATCCTAACCAATACTCTCAAGTCTTAGCTCATTACAGGGACTTCATTTCAAAAGTGATCAGTTTCATTGATGTTTTTTATTGTTGGCTCCTTGTCATGCATCACACAACTTTTATCACTGTTCTGAAGAATGGAGTACATGAGTTTTTGAGTGTTTTTAAGTTTTAAGAGTTCACTTTTTACTCTATATTCTGCATGCAGACACTTTTAAAGTAAAATTTTAAGATAATGCCTTGACTTTTTATGACAACAACCTATGATTTTTTGTATGTAATAATATATAAAAACACAAAGAAAAATAATTTTCCCCAATTTTCTAGAAGTAATCACTGGTAACATGATTCTAGAGAGTGCTTTACTATCTAAATAGATAGGTGTATAGATAAGTAGAAGTAACTTTATAAAAACAAACGATACAACACATTTTAAAAAATAATAGGTGATGTATATTAGGTTACTTACATTTAACAGAAAAGAATGTTATAATAAAAGGGCTATAATCTCCAAATTCCAATAAACTTTTTTCCTTTTCTTTTTGCTCTAAGAGGTTACTTCTATAAAGTCTAAAGGTAAAAGATAATAAAAAAATTAAAATTGAAGTCATGTTATTTTTTAAGCTATATTATTTAGTTAATTAGTAGAAATAAAAGACAAAAGACAGGTCATCAGTACTCTTTTAAAATACTTTGCTATTTGTATTTATGAAATTTACATTCTACTCTATAATCAATTTCTATATTCGTTCAGTGCTTTTTCTGTGGTTAAAATAAGTAATGTTTCCTATCAGCGTCTTAATTCCTATGACTTTTATTTTGATTTAGCTATTGTTTGGATAAATTTCATCATCTTCCCCTTCTCAGCTGTCTGCCATGGCTCACATATGCTATAGTCCCTGAGATTTTTCTCGTTCGAGAAAATTTACCTATTGCCTTTCTTCAGCTAGAGTCTTTTCCACAGTAGCTGTACCAGTTTATATGACCACCAGCAGTATGCGGGGGTTCCCTTTTCTCCACATCCTCTCCAACACTGTTCTAGCAGATGTGAGGTGATAGTTCATTGTGGTTTTGATTTGTATTTCCCTGATGATTAGTGATATTGAGAACCTTTCCATGTAACTGTTGGCCGTTTGTATGTCTTCTTTAGAAAATGTCTATTTAGGTCCACTGACTATTTTTTAATCGGGTTATTTGTTTCATTGATATTGAGTTGTATAAGTTCCTGATATATTTTAGTTATCAACCTCTTTTTGAATATGTGGTTTTCCTCATGTAAATGATTTCTAGTTTCGTTCCATTGGATTGGGAAAGATGCTTGATATGACTTTAATCTTCTTAAATTTATTAAGACTTTTTTTATAGCTTACTCTGTGATCTGTCTTGGGAAATGTTTCATGTGTACTTGAGAAGAATGTTTATTCTGCTGCTGTTAGATTGAATGTTCTGTATGTCTGCTAGGTCTATTTGATCCACAGTATTATTTAAGTCCACCATTTCTTCATTGATTTTCTGTCTGGGTAATCTATACATTGTTGGAAGTAGAGTATTGAAGTCCCCTATTATTATTGTATTGTCTATTTTTCCTTTCAGATTTGTTGATATTTGCCTTGTATATTTAGATGCTTCTATGTTGGGTGCAGAAATATGTACAATTTTATATTGCCTTAATGAATTGACCCCGTTATTATTATTCAATTACCTTTTTTGTCTCTTGGAACAGTCTTTGTCTTAAAGTTCCTCAGGTGGCTGCCATAAAAGCTGAGGCTTGAGATGTATGCACTAGCTCCTTCTAGGGAGATACTGGTGACTTGATTTTTTTAATTGGGGTGGTCTGGAGAGAGAAGACATGAGAGGTGTTCACCAGTTTCCCAGTCTCTGGGGAAGATCACTGTCAGCCCCTAGATGCTTGCTAAATTAGAAGGGTGACCCTCAAGCAATAGCTTTAAAGTGTGCGGATAAAACTCTTTCAGTGAGAGGCTGGGAGGTGGGCAATTTTTCTTTCTCACTTTGTGCTGAGTCCCAGGGGATAGATGCTATATGTGTGCTTGTACTCCCTTTAAGAATTGTTTTGATAATTGCTTCTTTGCTTTTTTATAGTCTTATGGTCTCCTAAACACAAGCCCTGTTGGCTTTCAGAAATAGGTGTTTTAGGATCTCATGTTGATGGGAGTCTTAAAAGTTGGGGTACTACATGTTGGGTTTAGGGAGAAGCTAAGTGTTAGAGATTCTTTCATGACTGTATGGTGCTGTGTCGGGGGTTTGAAACAACAGTGTGTCTCATCCTTTCTACCTGTTTCAATGTGGGTATTTTCTCATTTATTTGATGTGTAGGAGTTGCTCAGCTAGTTTCTGTATCTCTTGTCAAAGAATTGCCCCACTAGCTGTGTATTCAGTGCATCTGTGGGAGGAGAGAAACACAGGAGCTTCCTATGTTGCCATCCTGGTTGACCTGGAATATCTCATAATTATCCCTATTTATTTGAAAGAAACATTGCTAAGAAGGGCATTAAAAATGTAAATATCTTTTTTTTTTTAATATGGAAGTTGTTTTTTTAATTACTTCTCCCACTCAAAAATATACATTATCTTTTTCACTGTATTAAGTGGATGTCTTCTCATATTGTCCCACCCCCCAAAAAAATTCATTTAATATCCATGCAAGTTGTGTTCTATTTCAGAAATTTTCTATACCTAAGTTCTGCCATTATTCAAATATGTGGTCATTACCATTCTTTGAATGATTTTGAGGTGTTCAGTTTTTAGATTTTAGTTAAATTGAGGAATATTTACAAAATTAGCTATCTTTTTGTGTCAAGCACTATACAATTTAAATGTGTCTTAAAAATTCCTAGTAATACTAGTAGGCTAGTTTTATTACCCCTTTTTTAAAGCAGAAAATTTGAGACTCAGAGAAGATAAGCCGTGTTCCTAAGTTCTTTTGTTGGTAGGAGTTGAGTCAAATTTAAAAGCAGGTCAATTTTTTCTCAAGAGTTCATATATTCCCTTTCCACGATAGAGTGATGCATTATTCTAGAAAAAAAAATTGCACTTACATACAACACTTTAATAAAGAAATTAGATCTGTCAACATTATCTTTTATCTTAGGGTTTATTTAATTTATTTAAACATTAAAAAAAATAAAAAGCTATCCGGTAGCTTCTGAACTGGAATAATATCATAAAAAAGATATAAAAGGCAAACACCTAAATTTGAACTCTGAGTCATGACATTCCTAAATATTATTTTAAAGCCTATTATCTTTAAGTACACATTTATTTCCACCAGTCGATACTTACTATAATTTTAAATTAAGTCAGTGGTATCTAGACTCTATTTTGTCTTATTTATTATGAATTTTATCTGTTTGTTAACTAGTGCTTTATTATGTCAGGGAAAATAGATATATTTTAAGGAATGTAACTAGATATTATACTATATTTGCTTTTTGTTACCATAGCTACCTACTCAGGTTCTTTAATTATTTGTTTGTTTAAATAGCCTATTTTTTTTTTTTTTTTGGTTTTTAATTGCAGTAAAATACACACCACATGACATTTGTCATATTAACCTTATTTATTTATTCATTTATTTTTCAATTGCAATTAACCTTCAGTATTATTTTGTATTAGTTTCAGGTATACAGCATAGTGCCTTATTAACCATTTTTAAAGTGTACAGTTCAGTAGCATCAAGTGTGTCCACATTTTTTTCATTACTGACTATCCCCAGAACTCTTATTGTCTTGTAAAACTGCAACTCTGTTTTTTTTAAATAATGACTCCCAATTCCTCCTCTCTCCAGGTCCTGATCACCATCATTTTATTTTCTGTTTGCATGAGTGTGATTACTCTTGGTATATCATATGACTGGAATCACACAGTTTTTGTCCTTTTGTGACTGGCTAATTTTACTTAGCATAATGTCCTTAAGGTTCATCCATGTTATAGGTTATAGCACGTGTCAGAATTTCCTTCCTTTTTAAGGATAAATAATATTCTATTGTATATATATACCACACTTTCTTTATTCGTTTATCTATCCATGGATACTTGGGTTGCTTCTACCTTTTGACAATTGCAAATAATATTGCAAGAAACATAAGTGTACAAATATCAGTTCAATTCCCTGCCTGCTTTCAATTCTTTCGGGAATAAATCCAAATCAAAATATCAGATCACATAGTAGTTCTATTTTTAGTATTTTGTGGAACCACCAGACTTTTTCATAATTTTTTCATAACATAAATGTCTGCACCATTTTATATTTCTATCAGTAGTGCACAAGTATTCCAGTTTCCTCACATCCTTGCTAATACTTGTTATTTTCTGATTTTTTTCTTTATAGTAGCTATCCTGAAGGGGGTAAGGTAGTTAATAGCCTATTTCTTTTGGGGGGATCTTATTCTTATTTGTCATTGTACTATGTTTTGCAATATGCTTTCATTTGTCACTCAGGTATTTGTGCTGTTGAATCTAGTTGTGGCATTTTACAGAGTTCAAGGTTTAGAGATAGGGTGTGATATTTGTAGTAAATGCAGTCAAAATCAAAGACTCAGTTTACAGAACATTTAAGAATATGTGTACTTCCATTACGTTCAAGAACATCAAATATAAAATTTGTAACAGAGAGACTATTAATTCTAGGAAATATTAATTTTATCAATATACAGATATCTTTATTTACAATTAGTATATTGATGGAATGAAAATATTACTGCTAATTTTTTTTTAAAATATAATTTTGCTTTCAAAGATTATGTGAATTTATAAAAGAAAGTTTTAAAAATTTCAAAAAGCAATATAAGGGAAAGCAATTCCACCATTAAGATATAACCAATTTCATTTTTGTTTGTTTTAAATAACATGTTTCTTCTCACATACATACACTCAGAGTTATGATTTATATGCACTTTTACATGCTGCTTTGTTCACATAATGTTATGTCAAGAATGTAAAACTGCAACATTTTTTGTCTTATCCAACTTACTAAATATTGATTGAAAATATATTTTG
>NW_011888803.1:16296775-16304774 GCF_000151845.1 Pteropus vampyrus
AAATATCAGATCACATAGTAGTTCTATTTTTAGTATTTTGTGGAACCACCAGACTTTTTCATAATTTTTTCATAACATAAATGTCTGCACCATTTTATATTTCTATCAGTAGTGCACAAGTATTCCAGTTTCCTCACATCCTTGCTAATACTTGTTATTTTCTGATTTTTTTCTTTATAGTAGCTATCCTGAAGGGGGTAAGGTAGTTAATAGCCTATTTCTTTTGGGGGGATCTTATTCTTATTTGTCATTGTACTATGTTTTGCAATATGCTTTCATTTGTCACTCAGGTATTTGTGCTGTTGAATCTAGTTGTGGCATTTTACAGAGTTCAAGGTTTAGAGATAGGGTGTGATATTTGTAGTAAATGCAGTCAAAATCAAAGACTCAGTTTACAGAACATTTAAGAATATGTGTACTTCCATTACGTTCAAGAACATCAAATATAAAATTTGTAACAGAGAGACTATTAATTCTAGGAAATATTAATTTTATCAATATACAGATATCTTTATTTACAATTAGTATATTGATGGAATGAAAATATTACTGCTAATTTTTTTTTAAAATATAATTTTGCTTTCAAAGATTATGTGAATTTATAAAAGAAAGTTTTAAAAATTTCAAAAAGCAATATAAGGGAAAGCAATTCCACCATTAAGATATAACCAATTTCATTTTTGTTTGTTTTAAATAACATGTTTCTTCTCACATACATACACTCAGAGTTATGATTTATATGCACTTTTACATGCTGCTTTGTTCACATAATGTTATGTCAAGAATGTAAAACTGCAACATTTTTTGTCTTATCCAACTTACTAAATATTGATTGAAAATATATTTTGCAGAACATCTGAGTGCTCTTTAATCAATACAGAATATATAGCCACTTCCCTATGATTTCAAAATTAGACTTTAAATCTTTTATTATTAATAATAACAGCATAATGATTATTTTAATATTTACACCTGTGTCCCTACAAATAATTATATCTTAGAAGTTAAATTAATTGATCAATAGGTACAAATATTTCTAAACTATTGACTCATATTGCTTCATATTGACCTATCATAGAAACCGAACATCCCAGATTAGTCTGATATTTGTAAGATTCAGGTTAATCAATTTGGAAAAATATTACATAAATTATATTTCATATATCTCTTACTTCTCATCAAGAGGTTTCATAAATCTATTCATTATGTGACCCTAAATACTGAGTTAAAGATGCCTCAGTTTGTTCATCTGTAAAATAAAAGGCAAAGAGAGGGAGAAGAGGAAAAGATGGTGTAATTTCAAATATTTCAAATATATTGACATTTTTACTGAATAACATCAAATTAATAGATAAATATGGTATTATTTGCAATTTCGTTATGTTATTACCAAAATCTAGGGGCTTCTTAAATTTTCTTACTTGCAAGAAGTCTGTTAAAAATTTTAAATAATTTTATTGTTTGTTTAATTTTTAATAAAGTTGATATACTTTAAAATAATATTTTAATAAGGCCAACTTACTCCAGAATCAAACTGGTATGATATACAAGGAAATGATCTTTAAATAAAAATTAGAAATATTTTTTCTCCATTTGTTTTTATAGTATAAATACTGAACGCTGATTCTTTTATTTTTAATACTTAGTGGAATTAAGAACACAGGAAACATGATTTACTGCCATATTTTCTTTATAATTTTAAGATATACCACTTTACATTTATTATAGTATGTCAGCTTATCCATCTTGATTTTGTCTTATATATACCTTTTTGTTTTTTAAGTATATTGCTCCATACAGTGGATCTTTTTTAGACAAATCCAGCTTGAAGGGATGACGAATCACCTAAGAGAGAATTAGAAAAGCAACATTTGGAAAACTGGGTCAAAGAATTTATGCTGGCAAGAATATTTGACTTGTTCACCTAGTAATATAGCTTAAGATAAAAAGCAAATTTAGTTGCACTCCAAAGAAGTAAATACCTGGTAACTGATGTCTATTGTTTAAAATACATTATGGAATGTACTTAATAAATATGTTAATGTGAGCTTTTTTTCAAACCCGATTACTTTTTTATGTGAAGAATTTTTCCTTATTTTTTCTCTAAAGGGGATTTTTAAATCATGGAAATTATGTTTTGAGAAGATTTTAGCCTCCATTATAACACCCTGTTTTTCAATTCTTGTTTGCATTCACATAATATAATGTTGTTCCTCAGCATTTTTCTCACTCTATACATTCTCTAAGAGGGAAATCTTTGGGGACTGTTGTTTTAAAGTAAAATGTACTACATATTAATAAGCAGAGCTTTGTTTGCTATAGAAGAGCTGTATGTTGTTCCACAGACACCTAATGATAGAACCAAAAATGGAAGAAAAAAACACACTTAAGATAGAAAAATATTTGAATTTGACTGCTAACTATAGATTTACTAGGAAAAAAATTGCTTCTCTATTGGGAACAAAATTGCTTTGTAAGTTTTATTTTTGGGAGCCCCGGTCTGAAGAGTGTTCTGGAATTTTTCAGTTCAGTTAAGTTCAGCAAATGGACTATGGATAGGAGACAATAAGATATAGATGTGTAAAATAGTCCTGCCCTTAAGAAGCTTCAGGTAAGGGATTGGGATGGGTGTGAGGGAGAAGCAGTAAAGAATGTTTACTATACATCAGGAGAATCTCAATGACAATTAAAGAGAAAAAGGGGTAATATAGACAAAAAGGGTGAGTTAGGGAAGTTTCTTAATAGAAATAAATGGCCAAGCATGTTCTGAAGTACATTTAAATTTAAAAACTTGCAAACTGATGGGTAGGAGTATGGGACATTTCAAATGAGGAATAGATAACAGTAGAAAGGTATAAAATAACAGATTTAAAAAAAAAAAAGAAATAACAAGTATTTTACCTTGTAGCATAAAATACAAAATACAAGTTAGTTGAAAATTAGACTGAGGAAAATAATTACCTATGTTACCACCCAAGGCTCAGGGTGTCATGCTAAGGAGCTTGGACTTGCCCTTGAGACAATAAGGAGCCACTGAAAATGGTAAGTAAGAATATAATGAAGTTCCTATTCTGTGGCCCCAGGAGAGAGACCATTGACAAGGTTATGCAGTAATATTTAGATTGATAAATTAAGGGATCATGAATTGGAAACAAAAAATATTTAAGAGATAAGGACTAATGGGACGATTATTGCTCATACATATAAGGAAGATTGGAAAGGCGACACAGTCTTTCAGATTTATGATTTAGTTGATTGGATGTATAATGATGGTAACAACCAAAGTAGGGACTAGAAGATGAAGCTCAAGTTTGCAGGGCATGGATCACAATTTGAATACTGAATTCTTGGCATTGAGGTATTCGTTTACATTCATAAACAATTATCTGATAGGTTTTTGTTAAAAATACAAAAAAAATCGAAGCAGACATGATAGCACTGTTCTATGTTTTCTTAGATTCTATATTTGTTTATGTGGCATCCATTAATTAATGGCAAGGCCAGACTAATGGCCATAATTATTTACATTTCTTGCCATCTAGAGCCTACACTCTAAACCTCTTCCTTACCTAACTCACAAGCCAAGCCAATATTTTACCTACCCTAAATCAATCCAGTGCCAGGTACCAGATAACTAGGGACAGCCCCTATACCTGAAGACCCATCAGTGTTATTTAAACTAGCCAATTCTACCCTATTTACTTTGTGGATTACCCTAATAAAAGCTCTAATCTGGGCTTCCCTCTCACTCTTGCTTCTCCTTCCTATCAAAATCTGGTGCTTTTCAATGCAGCCCTGTGTGACATGGCATACCTCTTTCTCTTGGGACATGTAAATAACCAATTCTTCTTTCACAGGCAATCGTCTTTATGTGTGTCACCTTACTGATTAGAACAAATCCTGACTAAGTCTCGATTAAAATGAATCCGTAGTATAAATCTTGAAGCAAGCAGTCAGTGAAAAGGTAAAAATTGAAGCCTAGTGACTAGCAGGCATCAGAGAATCAAGAAATAGAATTAGCGATAAAAGAAAAACCAGGAAACCTAGGCCTTATGAGAATTATTATTTTCAAATAAAGATACTTGTTCACCACATCAGTTAAAATAAGGACTGAAAAAGTGTTCACTGATTTGCAAAATAAAGTTATTACTGATGACTTTAGCATGGTAAAATCCAAAACCAGATTAGAGATTATTTATGGATATCAGTTTTTCCTGTGAAATCTTTTCTTTCTTCAGATAAAATTCATCAAAAATTATGATTTCTGATCTTTAAGAACATAACTCTAAACATATAATTTGTAATCTTCGTAATACTTAGGTAAGTGCACTTTATATATAATGTGCCTTCTCTCTATATTTAGAAACAGAATTTCTCAACTATAATTGATTAGAGAAAGAAAATAAGTATGTGAAATAAATCATAGACATTAAAAAAGAGACTATTTTGAAAGAATTAAGTGCATGAGTAAATTATCACTAAACATGAAGTCAAATTCAACAGACTTATTGAAGTTGCACAAATTTATTTACAGGTCTGGACATCTTTTAGTAACATAATTATACTTCCTAATTTTAAAAGGGGAAAAGAAAATTTGAAAAAATTAACTAGTCTAGGGACTCACTACCCCAGGTGTTCTGGTTATTTGCACAGTACTTTCCCACTACTGCATGGCACATGGCCTTCAAATCATTTTCCACTAATTCTTTTATCTAGTTTGCTCCTCTTCATGAAAAATGCCTGTAATTATATGATATAATAGATTAGTTCTTGCTTAATAGTCCATTCAGCAACAGACTCTTCTTTTCTTTAGGACAAAAAACTGTCTTTTTTTTTTTTTTTTTTTTACCATGGCATTGTCCTGCTTTTATCTGGTTGTGGTTAGATGAGGTAATGAGATACATAGAATTTTTTAGAATAGTAGTGATGATAGAGAGGTGGTTGAAATTTAAATGTTAAGAATAGACAAAATTGACCTCAGAGTTTGCCACAAATACACTGACAGACAAAAAGAATAATAGATCTTGACCTAAATGTTGTAAGTTAAATAAGGCAAAAACTGTTAATGCTATTTATTTCAGAGACTATACAGTTTTAAGTCCACCTAACAAAAAAAATCTATAATAATTATTGTAAATTGTCCATTTCGTGGTAAGGAAATACTGGCTTTGTCTTTTTCCTTCCTTTCTTGAAGACCTGTCCCCATTCCAACATTCTTTTCATTTCTATGTTTCTTTCCTATTTTCCTCTGCGTAGCGGAAGTAAATAGCTACTGATTACAGTTGCCCCAAACAGTCTGAGCAGCAGAGTTAAACCAGACTCAGAGAAAAGAGATTGTCAAATGGAAACAAATTACTTCTAGGCTTGATTTTAATCAGAGAATTGTTTCCTGGATTCTTGTAATGAGGACCACAACGAGGTGGAACAGTGCTGTAGGATGTGTTTCCTCATCAAGCATAAAGGGGAGAGAGAGTGAGAGAGAGAGAGAGAGAGAGAGAGAGAGAGAGAGAGAGAAATGAAACTGTACCATCAGCATTATTGATTTTATTTTGTGTTTTTAAGTCAAATGTAAATTGCATTATTTTCACCTATTTTTTGTGTGTTCATTCATTTTTTTAAACTTTTTATTTTGAATTAAATTGAGATTTATGAGAAAGTTGCAAAAATGGTACAGTTTTCCTCAATCGGCTTTTCTTTCACTAATGCTAACATCTAACATAACCATAGGACAATTATCAGAACCAGGAAATTAACATAGTATAATACCATCACTAACCTAACTTCTGTATTTGAATCTTGCCAATGTTTCTTCTAATGTACTTTTTCTGTTCCAGGATTTCATCCAGGCTTTTACCTTGTGATTAGTTATTATTTCTTTCTAGTCTCCTGCAATCCACAAGAGTTCCTCAGTTTTCTCTTGTTGTTCATGATCTCGATACTTTTAATGATTATTGATCGGTTATTTTTCAAATATTCCTTAATATGGGGTTAAGATAATTAAAACTAATTTAAACATTTTCTGATGCATGACGGAAATATGCATTATTAAATACGAACGGTAGTAACTGTGTTATTTAATTTTTGTATCTTCCCCTTTACGACATTTATATTTTGAAACCACTTCTCTGTAGTTCTTGCTCCACTCGGACCAATCACATTTTTTTCCTTGAGATTTAGAATGAGTTTGCTTTTTCTGATGATCACCCTAGCTTACACTCAGGCCTCTTAGCTGGTATTCCTGCTCTGACCTCCTTTTTTTTCCCCCTATCTGTGCTGTTGGCCATACAGAGAGCAGAGATAGGGTGGGGACATTTGAGACTAATGCGCTTGTCTTTATGTTTCTCTTTTCACATGCAATTATTTTGCTATTTTAATTTTTCTAAATTTTGGCTTTGAATTTTCATTGATGTGAAATCATTCGATATTGTTGGGGAGAAGATTTGGAGACGTTGTTTATTATACATTTGATGTTTCCTGCAGTTATCTGTAATCTTTTATTGTTTCCAAGTGACATACAAACGAACAACTTCAAAATATATTAAGAATTGTACCTCTGAAACATTTAAAGCTAATTGAAAACTGTGGTTGAGATTCTGATGTGTGAAACTAGGCAGAGCAGGTATAGTCGTCCCTATAATAGGAAGACAAGACATGATGATTTGTTTGATTTCCTCATTAGGTCATGTGTTTTGAAATTGAACATATCTCTGAATTTCTAGATGTATTATCTTGAACAAGTTCACTCTTTCCTAAGTCTCATAGTCTTCCTCTGTAAAATCTCCAGGTTGGGAGAAATAATGAGATAATGTGTTAAAAGTGTCTAACAAGAGCACCTGGCATAGTGGGTATTCAAAAATGTTCTTTAACTTACCATTTTCTTTTTCCTTCCCTGCAATTTTTGTTTCTATAGTGCTTGGTTAAGAGTATTTCTTCTTTCTCACATTTCTGTTTTATAAGTATGGTCTTTCTCATTTTGACACAGATTTCTCATTATTCTCCCACTCTGCCAAATATTAAGGCATCAATCTTACCACATTCTGAGATCCGTAATTCTCAATGCACAGAATCAACTTTAGTTCTCATTGTAAGGTTTCTGCTGTATAAATGTTGCATACAGATATCCAATCACCAGCTCAAATTATTAATACTGACTCCAGTTAGGCTTAGTTGAGATTCGTGATTTTTAAAAGTTCTTTTCATTTTCTCTTGTCATTTGAATGCTTCATTACTGAACTAAACAAGAAGTCCAGAAACTTACTTTCCTGCAATTCTGCACCATTTCAGCTCTAGCTAAGCTTATACCCTTTCTTAGGCAAATCATGATTTTTCTAGTTTTCCTTTAAATTCTGTTCCATTTTAGTCAACTCAGTCTGCTGAGTGCAACTCAAGTCGAAGTCAATTCAGTTAAGTGTCAGACATTTCAGTTCCCACTTACAGAAGAAATGCTAGAGACTAGATATTGTGCTTGTCACTGAGGAAATAAAGTTGCTAAAGGAGTTAACAGTCTATTAGACCAGGGGGTCCCAAGCTCCAGGCTGTGGACCAATACCAGTCTGTGGCCTGTTAGGAGCTGGGCTGCACAGCAGGTGAGCAGCAGGGAAGCAAGCGGAGCTTCATCTGTATTTGTAGCCGCTCCGCAGCACTAGCATCACCGCCTCAGCTCCACCTCAGATCATCAGGCATTAGATTCTCATAGGAGCACCAGACCCTGGTGCCAAAAGGTTAGGGACCACTGTATTAGATAACCAACAAAAACACAAAGTAATATTGTCATATTAGTGAGACAGATGTGATACAGTGGGATCACAGAGGAAGAGTGGTGAATTCTACCTGAGTTTATGAACAGGGTCAGAGAAGGAGTGATTTTAGAGCTGGTTCTTATAAAACGAGTACGACTTTACCAAAAATAAAATAGCTGTGGCAATAGGCATTCTGATAAGGTCATTATATAGAAATGACCTCAGGTTATAGTCAGTGCTTCTTAAACAGTGTATAGGGT
>NW_011888803.1:16305014-16321677 GCF_000151845.1 Pteropus vampyrus
CTAATTGGATTGAAAAAGCATTGTTGGTATTAAAGAAGGATATGAATGAGATGGGTTATTATGGAAATTCTGACCTAGAGCAGCTTAGAAAGCTCGACATTCTCCATCATGCCTATTTCTTTTTTCTTCTCCTTGGTCTCTTCCAAAAAAAAAAAAAAAAAAAATCGTGACTCTGTGGAGACTTTAGAGGAAAAATAACTAGATTTCATCATATTATTTTCCAGCTAGATGGGAAGGCAAAGGGTGACCTTAGAAGCTTCTGGCTGAAGATGAAAGAGCCCCTGTCAACCTATTTTCCTAAATGACTGGGTAGTTCTTCCCTATCCTAACCCACTGGACATTAAGTGACAGCGTAATAAAGTGTATTGTATTAAGGCATGAAGATTTAAGGACGTATTTATCATAGCAGCCAGCATTATAAACCACCGGGAAGACTTGACAGAGGTGAGAGAGTTAAAAAGTTAGGCCTGACACATTAGTGTGGAACAAAATTTCCAGGAAGAGGGAAGAACCAGTGCAGAGGCTTTAAAATGATGCATAACAGGAATGTAGGAAACAGCAAGGAGGCGGGTATGACTGGAGAGTGAGGGAGGAATGAATGTAGTAAATGTAGTAGGAGAAGAGGTTAGAGAAATAAGGGGGAGAGTCGTCTTACCGTATGAAGCATGCATTTTCTTTATTAATAATATTCTAACTCATCTTATTATCATCATTTTTAGGATAGACCCCTGGAGGGTATAGCTATCTTCTTTAGAGCTGGCCTTTCAATACAAACCTAAAAGGGAAGAAAAATGGATATGCATAGTGCAAAACTGGAAAATTGAACGGAAAATACGAAACATCCCTATTAACATTAACCACAATGTGTTTATAATTTTATCAATCATCTTCTCTGCTGTCATTTTTACTATCTTTTCTGCCTGAACCATAATCCTCATGTGACATTAAGTCTTAGCCTTCTAGGATAATCAATTTCCTCGTTCGAAAGGAAAAAGAAATCAAATTTGCCCAGATTCTGCTGAAATATACATGGGTTTTTTTCATGGATGAAATGGCAAAGTTGGTACTTGAATGAATGCATTAATAATTTCTTTTGCTATGTGCTAGAAGCAATAAATTGTATTGTCTGAAATAATGTAAATATTTTTGTCATTGACCTTATAAAATGGATAATACATTTAAAAATATCTTCCTAAAAAATATCTTCCTTATAAAATGGATAATACATTTAAGTATATCTTCCTAGTATTTTCTCCTTACATATAAACCTTTTTCAAAGTTTTTGATCATTGCCAGATAAGTTGCTAGATAGAAGAGGCTTTGGGGTGCTTTAATTATGGCTAGATGACAAAATTCAGTTGAACTTCTTACTTTTGAAAACTGCATGTCCTCTTTAGTTTATATTCATCTATATACTTCTGTCTAGTCTTAAAGTGTCTTATAACGTCATTTGTAACTGTGGTAAAGAAACAATCATGACAACAAAAACAAAACAAATGAAAAAGCAAGCAAGTTTTTCTAATTTTGTAAAAGAAACAATGCTTAAGGTTAAGGTCTTCCACAGGTGGTCTTTCAAACCAACAGCTTAAGCATATATTTAGAAACATTTACATTAGAAACAAGATACTTCTGTGATACAGCAAGGAGAACATTTGGGCTTGCATGCTGTTTGTTTCATCCTGCTATCCTGCTTACATCTCCAATAGCATTAGTTTGCCCATTTTGCTCTATGTACAGGGAAACACTGCATTTAGACTGAGTTTAAAGAAAATGAATTAAGGTAAACAATACTGTACCCATAATCATTAGTGTTTGTCACCATCCCCACATAGCCCGATTCTTTTTCCCCAAAATGCTAGAAACAACAATGTACAGAGGTATAGAGGAAAAGGAGCAAGCGTAAATAACATCTGTTCACCTGAATTCATAACTACAATGATAGTGATGGTGGCAACCACAATTTAAAAATCATTATTAGATTCGGTGTGGTTGAATTTTGTGAGAAATTGGCTTATCATTACAACGTTATTAATAACTAAATAATAGTAATGAAGTTTTACATTAAAATTGTGATAATTTGCAGATCTTTTCAAATTTAACATTTGATAAACATCAGGTAGATCTTTGAGTCAAGTGACTTTTAAATCGTGTTTTATACCACATCAGGTGGGCACCTTAGTAGGGAACCCAAAATAGAGACACCCTCCCCCCCTTCTCAGTATTATACTTTGTGAGATACAAGGGATGTGAGATCCATAGAAGTGCGCATGTTGCATCGACTGTACACCCTTGTTATGCTATCTCACTTATCCTTGAAACAGTTCCAAAGTGCCAGTGTTACTCTTGAGAATAAGGACTTGAAATTTAGAGTGAATAAATGACTTGCAAATAATCACTCAGCCATTATGTGTGGACATCAGGACTTGAACCAAGATATTTTTACTAAATCCTGGGCCCTTTCTATTGTATTCTGACAACTTAAAAAAAATTAGCACCTTTTTTTTGCCCTCTTCAAACACTGGGAATGAGCACTTTCTCCTCCTCTTGTTTTTTGTCTAACTTTCCTGAACCAAATATTCATAAAGTTCAAATCACGTGTTAATTATAGATTTCAGAGTCCCAGGAGAGACATTGGTTATAAACATTGGTCATATCTGATTATCTCCATTGGTATATTGTTGTTTGAAGTACTTGTTTTAGGGTTTTAGCATCTTTAGACATCAGAACAAAATACTTTGGGACATATTTGGTATCTTGTCACTGTGTCTTGTTCCATAGGCTATACTATAGCAAAGAACGTGGAGAGCCAGTGTTAGGTGTTAATTTCCAGAGGAGAATGGAAAGGTGGAGGCAAGTTGCTAGAGTGGAACTGGGAGGTGGTTTACAAATATGCTCCTACCAGTTTCCAGATCTTGAGAAGTATCTCCTCGCCTCAGCTCCCCACCACACCATCCAAACACTCCAGCCCATCTCAACCAAATGAAGTTTTTATTCATCTGTTCTATATGGCATGCCTCCAGTAAAATTTATTTTTATTAAGGTCTCCGGCTAAACAAAAGTTTGTAAACGATGAGAGGAGGATTGAGGAGGAGGTTGACCATTCACTAAAAATGTCTGGGATCTTCCTGATTGGGCTTTTACTTTGCCACTCTACCAATCCATGCTCCAACATGCTTTCTTATCTCTTCATTTCTACCTCTAATTTCAAGAGAAGTGAGAAAATATGGGCATAACTTGCCAAAATGAGAGCTTTAATCCAATGATATATAACTAGTTCTCAAAGGGTGTTCATCAAGGACTGCAAGCAATTTAATTCTGAGAAATTTATAAATATCTGGCTTAGATCATAAGAATGGTATTTCTGTACTTTTTAAAGTACACCACAGCTTTGAAACTATTATGAATAACTTTTGAAAGCCAGATTTTCCAACATAATTTGTCTGTGTTCTGAAGAATGTCACTATCCAACACAGTAATGAAGCAAATTATTACACAGTTGTAGTGGAGAGCTCTAGTTTATTAACATCCTACATTAGTCACCTTGGGTTAAGACAGAATCTGACCTTTCGTATTTTTTTTTTCTAAATAATGCCAAGGGCAACAGGATAAGGTGCAAAGTCTTTATGATTCCTCTGGTGTTGAGTGAGCGTTAGAGGGCATGGTATCTACTCTTCATTATCTACCATGTCAGGTTTATGGGCACCATCTTCAAGTTTATTCCATTCACAAGTGATGTAAGCCATTCCGATTTAACCTCATTGGAACTGTCTTCTTTTTCTCTCCTCTTGTATCCCAATTCTTTCTAGTTCCTTGTTGCAAGCTTGACATACTTCATTTGATATTGATGGTAGCAATTTCTGTTATAATGTTTTTCTACCTTCTTCTCAAAGCAAGCTCGATGTCAAATGTAAGCTAGGAAGCAAAATGAATCCTAGTTAACAGCTAATTCTTCTTCTTCTTCTTCTTCTTTTTCTTTTTTAATGACATTACTTTCAAGGATACACCCTGGTGAGAATATTTAGAATTTTATGCTTTTCTTTTTCTAAAACTACATACTGCCTTTCTTAACTCATTTTTTCTTTGAATATATACATGGTGCCAGAAATTATATTTAAACTACTTGCTTATTGAAGTAGTTACTGCAATTTTCATACTTTTAATGTGAAAGCATTTTAGATGTGGTGTATTTAAGGGTTTAAAAGAAGCAACAACACGTTCTCTACATCTCTACTGCCAGTTTCTACTTCAAAATTTGAAAACCACCTTCCTTCTTATGTAGGAGGACAAAGAGGCAGGGTCACCTGCCAGTGCCTTGTGCTTAAATTGAGGTGGGATGTCTTTTTCTTTTTTTCTTGAAGATAACTGCTATTTTCACCACAGTGAGAAAAAAAAGATTTTACTGTACATTTCTGTAACAGAACTAAAAGAGTTCAGCAGCCCGTCTGAATTGAAAGGTCTAATTAGATTCTACTCTAATGTAAGATCTTGGCTTCAAGGTACTTAACCACTAAAAGAGAGGGCTTTAAAAGAGGAAGCTATAAAATGTTTAAATGTAAGCATCTTAAGTATATAACCAGAAAGTGAAAATACAATGCACTAGAAATATAGACTAGAAATTTTCTAATCCATTCTGAAAACTCCCTTCCGTGCTCGTTCTCATTCAACATCTATCTTGTTTTCATAAAGGAAATGGTGATAAAAGAAGGTGAGCTATGAGAGGAAAGATTCTAAAAAGATCTCCAAGTTTAAAATAGAAGCCAGCTGTTCTAATATTATTAGTAGTAGAAAGCAGAGAGTCATGGCTTCTTACCCCTGTCCCCTGCATAGGGCAATATTTCTACATTGGATTGTGCATAAAATAAATGAAAAGTAATTTTCTTTTTTCTTTTCTAATTTTCTCTAGACTGGCAAAGTAGAAACTCTTAATGAATCCACCATTGTTAAGTAATACTTAGCAATAATACTAATATTATTATCCTACTGTCCATATGAAATTTGGGGATAAATGTTCCTGAAATGTATCTGCATGTTGAACTTGACCACTTGAATTATTCAATGATTCTTTGATTGTATGCCCTGAAATTCTGATTCTTATAGGCCTCTTGCAAATTGGGACTTTGCTGAGGCAGATGAAACTTACAACTCCTCTATTTACCTCAGCCACTTGAAGCCATTTAGTTAAAACAGCTGCCTGTTGATGACAGAGTTAAGCTCTTGGGAAAAAGAAGTTTCTCATACATGAGCTCTAGAATCTGGAATTCTCTTCTACTTCAGGATTAATTTTGTAATTGAAAGCCTTCATGAACACTTCAACTCACAACTTTATAAACTCACTTGTATAGCTCTTTTGCTTTCTCTCATTTAAAAATGTCCTGTGTCTTTTATTGTGATTCTGATAGGATCAAAAAGAAAATTTTGTGAAAGAACATGGTTTCTGGACTCTATGCCATCATTCTTTAATAGACATTAATTTGATTCTCCGTTTTAAAATAAGCTATATTGTAAGGGATATTTTTAAATGAACACAATGATGAAGTTCCATTTTGTTGGTCCCTGTAGCTTTTTTCCCTTAAAATTCTATGTGTGTGTGTGTGTGTGTGTGTGTGTGTGTATTTTTTTTTTTTTTTTAGTAAAGTTACAATAATATCACAAAGTTCCTGTACACCCGGCTGCCACTTTCTTCTGTTGTTGATATCACTATGGTCCATTTATTGCAACTAATGAACCAATGTTAATATGTTATTATAACTAACATCTATACTTTGAATATCACTATTTTTTCTTAAACGTCCTTTTTCTGTTTCAGGATCCCATTCAGGATACCACATTATATTTAGTTATGTTTTTCTAGGCTCCTCTAGAATGTGAAAAATCGTCAGACTTATTTTTGAAAATTTTAGCAATTTTGAGGATCATATATTTTGTGGACTGACCCTCAATTTTTTTTTCTGATGCTTTTGTCATGAAAACCTGTTTCTCAAACAGGAGTATGTATTTTGAAAGATAAAAGAGGAAAGAAAGCACTCCTTCTTATAGCATATCCATTGTGCAGGTTATCAATGTGATTCATCATTGTTGATATCAATCTTGACCACTTGTCTGAAATAGTACTTGCCAGGCTTTTCCACTCTTTCCCTTTTTCCATAATGTACTTTTAAAAGGAAGTCATTATGTGCAGATCACACTAAGGGGTGGAGAATTATAAACCAACACCTGGAGGGGTGAGCATTTACCAAAATTATTTGAAATTTTTCTTCATGGGAGATTCGTTTATGCCTTCATTTATTTATTTTACCATTGATTTATATCAGTGTGGATTCATGGATTTTTACTGTATATTTTGGTTATAATTCAATGCTATATTATTTATTTTGTTGCTCAAATTATTCCTGTTTAGTTTTACTCTACTTGAGTAAGTTTTGGTAGTTTGCATTATCAAGAAATGAGTGCAAAACTAATTAAAAACAGACTCACAAATATAGTGGACAATTTGGTGACAGACAGAGGGTATGGAGGTTGGGAGGCTGAGAAAATGAGGTGAAGAGTTAAAGAAGTACAAATTAGTAGTTGATAGTTGGGCACAGGGATGGGGAGCATGGCAGAGGGAATGCAGTTAGCATTAGTATGATGGCTAAGTGGATGGCCAGGGGAGGGAGGGAGCAATAAGGGGGATTGTTTTATGAACATTATAGATGTCTAACCAATGTACTGTATTCTTGAAACTAATTTAAATAAATAAATTTATTAAAAGAAAAGAAATGAGCTGACTTCATCTAAATTATCAAATTTGTATTTATAAAGTTGTTTATAGGGTTCCTTTATTATCCTTTTAGTGTTCATGGAATCAATTGTAATTATTCCTCTTTTATTCCTAATATGGCAAAGTATTGTTTTCCTCTTTTTCTTGATTAGTCTGGCTGGAGGTTTATCATTGTTATTCACCTTTTTTAAAAAGCAGCATTTGGGTTCATTGATTTTCTCTATTTCTTTTCCATTTTTAATTTCATTGGTTTTTGCTCTAAATTTTATTTTCTTTCTTCTGCTTTCTTTATATTTAATTTGCTCTTCATTCTCCAGTTTCTTAAAATGAAAGCTGGGATTATTGATTATAGATATGCTTTCTTTTCTAATACATATTATTATTAAATATTATTAGTTGCATACAAAAATTTTGAGGGTATAGTTTCATTTTCATTTAGTCCAAAATACTTTTTACATTTTTTCGAGACTTTTTTTTGCATCACGTGTTAGTTAGAACTGTGCTTAATTTCCGAATATATGAGAATACTGCAGCTACTTTTCTGTTCTTGATTTCTAATTTAATTCTGTTGTGGTCTGAGAAAATATTCTGTGTGATTTCTATTGTTTTAAATTTGTTAAGGTGCATTTTATGGAACAGAATGTGATCTAGGAGAATGTTTCATGTGAGCTTGAGCAGAATGTGTATTCTGCTATTGTTGAGTAAAGTATTTTAAAAATGGCAATTAGATTAAGTTGATTGATAGCGTTATTTAGGTTATCTATTATGTTACTGATTTTCTGCCTGCTTGATCTTTCAATTACTGACAGGGATGTTGAAGCCTCCAACTATAACTATGTGCCTTTCAGCTATCATCCACTGTTATTATATTGGAGACTTGTTGGTGTTGTGATAGAGTGTAGAGCAGGAGGGGGCATTCTATAAACTTCTCACTTCTCATTAAGTCTCAGTTATTTAGTGGGCCTACATCTCAGAAGTGAAGTCTTCACAAGTGTTCCAGCTTCTCCAGAAGTGTAGTTTTTTTAATTTTTTCTTTTTTAAATATCCTATTCTCCTAATCTTTTCTCTGACTGCAGTTTTCCCAGTCTATTTACTTGAACTTTGGTACCATGTTGACTCCCCACGCCTCCCTAAGGGAGACAGGAAAGCTGGAGTCGGATAGGATTCTCTTTCCTAAACTAAGATAACATTTCAGGTTTGCCCGTTGGCAAATCTCCTTTCCCCAGAGAGAAGGCTTTTGTTAGCAGGTAGAATCAGTGTAGATTTTAAGACTGCTACTCTTACATTCTCGCAGCCTGGGCCATGAGGGGATCATTCTCAAATCCTCAGCATGAGATTTTGATGGGTTTCTGGAATGAAAATTCACATAAATGAGGGACATTCTTAAAATCCCTAAAGAAATTCTATTAAAGAGTTTTTTACTCTTGCACTAGTCTGAACTCAACTCTATCAATTTATCAAAACAGTCTTTTACTTGTTTCTACCAGCTATGAATTCCAGTGGCTTCTGCTCCAGCTAAGTAAACCTCAGAAGTTGTATCTCTCTAGATGCACTTTTCTCTTTATATTTCAGGATGGCGGTTTGTCTCATGACCACAGTTTTTGGATTCGTTCAAGAACAACCATTGATTTTCAGTTAGTTCAACTTTATTCTTGTTGTATGTCTGGGAGTGACAACAACTTACAAGTTCTTTATATACCGACGCTTAAACTAGACACCCTGATCCAGACTTTTAATTAGCCATGTTGTTATAGACTTATTATTTAGCCTCTGAACATCAGTATCCCCAGCTCTTAAAAAAAAAAAAAAGGTTAAATTATGCACTCTAAATTCCCTTCAGGCAAACACAGTAGGACTCCAAAGGATTAACAAACAGGGAAACCTAAACATGGGCCTCAGCAACACAGGTATTTTAGAGCTCCTGATGTGATATACTTAACTTAATACACATGGCTAAACTACTGTCAGTATTAAAACATCACTAACTCCTGAGCATCTTCCTTTTTATACTTTATCTACTGGGGCCTAAATTTTACAGATCAAATAATTAGAAATAAAAAAAAGACTGATTAAAAACTTGCTCTAATAATTAAAATTTACAAATCACCTATGAATTGACTCTTTCCTCTTTACCTTCTCCCTCCCAAAGAATATGGTACATTCAATTGATTAGTTAAAAGGTTATGCTACCTCATGATAAAAATGATCAAAGTTACTGAAGACAAATAAACCCAAAATTCAACAAGTTTTTCCTTGTTTATTTGTATGACAGAAAGGACTAATGATATGACATGATTACCTAAAATGCTCACTCATCCTCACAAGTGTCTAAGATTGAAGATTAATATCTGTATAATAATGATAATGAAATTACACCAAATATTAGCACCAGAAACAAATAAAATAATACTAGTCTACATGAATGTTTTATGTAATATTATATCACCAAATTTTTTAGGCATGAGAGCTTACAAAAGTTTGAGTTAGTCATGAACAAGTCATAATTATATTTTTTGTGTGGCCATTTTCAAATAATAAAGACATCCCCTACCTCATTGTTGGACTCAAATGCAATTTTGGGTGTTCTGTATTTAGTCTTTGGGGCCAAATGATTTAATGCTATTTAATGGTCCCTTCAAACTAAAAAGGGCTCAAGGGTAAATTATGTTTTGATGTACTCTAATCTTTTCCCCCATCTCGGTTCTGGAGACAATTCCTTTTTTTTTTTTTTTTTTTTTTGGCCCAGCTAAAAACCTTAGAACTATCTTTGACTTTGTATTCTTCTTTACTCTTAATATTAGTCTATCTCAAAGCCTTGTTATAATATCTGTTCAAATATCTCTTATTTCCCCTTTCTTCTCCGTTCAGGCTTCTTACCACCATAGAGGCAAAATATAGTGAAAAATTATCTTAATCTCTCTTCCTGTCAATAAGACACAACACAAAACTATAAAGCACAAAATCTGTGGTTTATAAAAACATAAAAATGGCATTTTTTAGATTGTAAAAACCTTGGTAAGTTAATCAAAGCTGAAATATACCTTCTGGGTTTCTGTTTTGTTTTGTTTTGTTTTTAATTTTGTGCTAATCCCTGAATTGTTGGTGCCACGAACGTATGTTTTGCTTCTGTGGGCATGTAATAAAAATATATTAGGAGCTCATAGCTAACAGATGAAAAGATAGCAAGATAGTTGGCTACATGGAAGGAGGATGAGTAGACTTCTATGTAATCATCTTAATATAGAGGACACAGGACAATCTTTCCATCCTCCCTGTTAAGTCTTGGGCTGTGAACTTTTTTGTTGTTGAAAGAATATTTTATAAGAATATGCTAAGATGTTTATGAGTCTAAATGAATTCACAAATTCGTATTTGTTTCTTTGTTTTAGATGAGATTGCTCTATATTTCTTCCTAAACTAGGTTCAGAACAATGGCACAGTAGACCGAAATAACCTCCTTTTTAAGGAGAACTCATTAACACATTATAAAGTCTAATTTTTAAACTTTCTATGGCATATTTCCACATTAACTTTATTTGCCATAATGGATTTGTGTTGTATTAAATTGTGAAAATGACTCTTTTATAATAAGAGATTGGTTAAGTTGCCATTTTACTGAAATGGCTAATTGGGAAGATTTTTATATTGAATTAGCATTATCACACCATAGATTTGAAAAGACATAACCGACTTTCCATAATGTTTCTGTGATTGCTTGTTTATTCTTTAACTGTTTCTGTGGCAAAGTGGACCATCTGTCACAAGGTCTGATGATTCCAGATATCCTATAAAGATGCTGATGTTCTTTCTTTGTTTTTTTGCCCTTTGTTTTCAAAAACAAATTTAGACATTTTTGTTCTTGCCATTTGATTCCGATGTTTGGAACAATTAAATTCTTCTCATTTGTTGAATTTTATGAAATATTTTATTGTTTTTTTTTTTCAGTTTAAGATGTTTAAAACAAACTACTTAACCTGTTACATTTACTGAGCTTTTTTGAAGATTGAAAATAAAAATCATCTAGAAACTCGTAAAATGAAAACACATTACCACTGCATTATACTTATAAATACATAAGTATACTTCTATTAACATATATAGTTATATAAATGATATGTCCTTAAATATATGATATATTTTTGCTTTTTAAAGAAAAGCAGTAAATAGACACTAAATAAGAAAAACTGGCAATATTGAAAAGCAGACTGAAAAAAATGGAAATTATATCATTTTATTAATATAGCACAACTGAGGCAGTTCTTATGTATTTTCAAGTATTTTCCATGTGTAGATGACGATATAGTTATAATAATAATATATGCAAGGTGTATCTCCCCTCTTTCACTTAGTATTGAATCAAAGGCATCTTCCCATGTTATTGCTTTCTCTTAAATCTCCTTCGAGTCTCAGCAGTCCTTACCAAGGTCATTCTAATTTAATAACAAGGTAACTTAAGAAGTGATTACATACCTACAAATGCAGAGCAATGTTTGAAAAGTAACATTTGAGTATGTTCTAATTAAAAGCTTGAATGTGGTCTATTGTACATTTGAAATAACACATTTGTGTAAGTAAAGGTGGAGGGTAAATGAAAGATTAATAACCACAGGTCAAGGTTGAGTAAAGGCTAAGGCAAACAATTGCTGCTATTGTAATATTATCTGGATATGGAAAATGCTCTTAGAATTATTGACTTGTACCTTTAATCGAAAATGATTATAATTATGTTCCTGGTCTTATAAAGTTGTAAATTTCATACAGATGGTTATTGTTGCTTTCTATAATATATTAGTAAGGATAATATGTTTTCTTAATGATTATGATGTAGGGTTAGTTGAATTGACTATTTCAGTATAATCTCAGATTTCATAGATCCATGTTTTATGAATTTGAAAGAATTTCAACCAAAGCTACATACTTGCTTATTGTAGTGAACACTATGAGATTGAAATTTTGTCAGTTTCAAAGAGTTTATATGGGTTGTTTCTGCTTCTACTTAAAGCTTTTATATCTTACACAAGGAATGATTTGTTTTATTTTAAATATAAATAAGTTTGTACCAATATTCATATGTTGTTAGAAAGAAGTATTGACTTAGTTAAAATACTACTTCGTTTCATGATATTTGCCTGCTTTTTTCCACAAAATTTATTGATCAAAATCACTTCAATAAAAGTACAATAGAAATTTAAGGAGTCTGCAGGAGATATGAAACTGAAAAAGCAGGTGGGGAAAGAATGACACATTATTTTCAAGAATATGTTATTACTCATAAACAATAAGCATTTGATGCTCATGATGTCTGTTCTGAGTTCCTGGAGTACTATCATTCCAGCAGTGAAAGTCACAATCTTTTACTTGGGTAAAAGTATTTTATTAATGACTTTAAAATATTTGTCTCAGTAGTCAGGCAGCCACTGAGCTATTCAGATAACCTAAAACGAAATGTTTTTTTTGTTTTGTTTTTTTCTCTGGTTAATTTGTAAATAATATTGCTGAGATCAATTTAGGTAAGGTTAGTATATATTGTTTGGACATTTAAATATTGAGTCACTAGATGTGTACCTGAGGTATCACAATGATTCCAAAGCATTGTGGTGTAATTTGATTTTTAAAGCTTAGTTTAGGTGTTCTGGGTACTTAGTTTGGGTGTTTAATACGTGTACCATAACTCTAAGTTGAGTTTAATGAACTTCATGATATTTCTCTAACAAATATCTTCTATAAGTCTGATACAATGCTTTGAAAATCTCACAGATTCATCTTTAGAGATAGAGTTCTCACAGACTCTCTTCACTCACTTTCGAAGGCAGAGTCCTGTATATTATGCGATGGATTTCATCTCCTCTGGATCATGAAGAATAAAATGTTATTATGATAAGATGGCCCTTCTTGTTTAATTCTCTCAAGATCATTCTCCTTTTCTCAAAACTTTCAAAACCAAGCTTGACTTGAGAAGCACCATGAATTTTTTCCACAGCAGTATTATATTGTAATAGATCACCTATATTTATAAAATTAATATAAAATATATTTCAAATATATTTATAAAATATTATATATTTTAAATATATTTTTCCAAGACTTTTCTTCCTCTTGCATAAAGTGTGATTTGTTTTTCTCAGTAAAAACTACTTCTGGAAAGAGTTTAAAGATGGAAAACATTGAAAAGAGCTCATTTGCCTGTTGTTGTATATCTAGCATTGATCAAAATTCACCAATGTCTGGTTCTAGAATTTGTAATAATTGCAAATATAACTACATTAGATGTTGATTTAAGTTGACCTGGGCACCCAATTGACTAGTTCCATTGGCTGCTTAGAACAGAAATATAAAGTAGCACACACATATTTTCTTTAATGTTCATGTCTATAAAGTGAAAATTATTAATTTTGATGTCAAGGAAAAACATGTTTTAGATGAATAATTTATCTGTGGCTAATAGTTACATTATTATATAATATTTTGTAAAATCTATTTCTAAGGTTAAGTGTAAACTTCAGAATAGATCACAGTTTCACTTCTTGCACCTTAGGACACAGATGCCTTTTCCAAGAAAAAAATATTATGGGAATTCAGAATACTATTTTTTTAAATAGTTTCTTACAAAGTCAATATTTTGAAAGCAAATGGGTGCATGTTATCATTAGGCTACATTATTTTCAATCTCGGTAAACTTGATAAAATCATGGCCATATTATATGTATAAGAAAAGTAGGAAAAAAATCTGGAATCTCAGACTCCATGTAAAGATCTAGCTGCTAGTTGATTTGTCTGTATTAATGGGAAAGGAAAGACTGGCTTTTTATTTAAGTTCAATATTCCTGTGGTGCCTAATAGTCTAGTTCCCGTATTCAGTCTGTCATTATCAATTTATGTATCAATCAATCTCATTTTGCTCTAAGAAATTGATTAAATTGCTTATGTCATAATTTCATTTGAGTTTAACAGTTTAAGCTATCTTGTCACTAGTGTCATTGTCATCCAAATAATTTCCAACTATCTAAATTGTACATGGTTCTATGTTTTGGGGTTTTAAACTAAGTAAAGTGACACCTTCTAGGTGTTTATAATCTTAGAAAAATTTGGCTAAGGCAAAATTGTAGACCTTCATCTATGATTTTTTTTCTGTAATATAGCATGTGATTTTTTTCCTGAGCCCTTTTCTAAATCTCTATTTCCATATACATTAACTATAACTGGAAAAGCAAAAGGTTAGTAGCAGTTTGTGTTTGTGTGTGTGTGTGTGTGTGTGTGTGTGCGCGCGCGTGCATGCACATGCACGCGCGCATAAAGTCATGGGTGCATATCTTGATTATGTGGAAACATCTTATTAGGCCAAAGATTTGACATGATTGATTGACTTAAGAAAAAAAAAGGTAGAAACATTTTTATAATTTTTCCATTCAAATCTAACTCTAAACTCAATAATTTGCCCAGTATACCACTCAGGACCAGAGAGAAGTTGAGAACACAGAAAGATACCTTTTTCAAATGTCAGCATTTTGCTCCTGGACCAGCCTGATATTAACTTAATCCAGTTACCTCTGTGTAGAATGCAGCCATTTTTCTCCTTCCATAGCATGGAGATGTAGATCACAAGGCACTAGTGATTTCTGTAACCCCAGTTCAAACCAAGAAAACCTGAGTGGTCTGAAGGGACACAGGAGGATTTCTGCCTCTTATCTCCATGTCTTCCCAAACACTGCTACCTTCCAGACTGTGCACATTATTAATAGCTGTCATTTCTCTTTCTGAACAAATTATTTCCATGCAGTTTTCATTCAACGGTACTGGAGAGTGTCCTGCCTATCTCTGTACATTAAATAACCTTATTGTGGTACTGAGCCTGGCCATGTCTCTCCCTTTCTCTGTGGCAGGTGTATTTATCATTTTCCCCACTCTGACATTCCTAGCTGCAGCTGCCAGACCAGGCCTGGTGCCTTTCTCTCTGTAGATTAGTTTGCATTCTACAGGATTAAAAAGGTTTAGAGAGCAACTGGGAGTTGGCAGGAAGAGCCTGAGTTGTTTAGAAATGTCAGAAGAGTGTCAAGACTGCCAGTTTTCTGGGGGCTCGAAGGAGGAGAGAAACAGAAGCACTTTTCAATCAGATTCTAGCAGACAAAACACCACGAAGAAGCGACACCAAGGATTCCTAAGATAATAACAATTCTTGTATTTTGAATAGAATAGGAAGAGACAAGTAGGGGGAGGATGGCAGAAGGGACAAACAACTCTGCTTTTTCACCAGGCAATTGAAAGTTGACAAATCAGACAGCCCAGAATACTCTTCAGTGTTAGTCAACCTTACAGAAAGCAGCCATGGGAGAAAAAACAGCAAGAGATGGGGTGCTCTGAAAACATACATGTGCCTAATGCATTTTGCAGCATCTTACTTTCTCATTTTATTTTTTGCTTATATTCAGATTTCTTTAATCATTCGTGGAGGAGGAGGTTTTTTTTCTGATATGTTTCCCTGGAGAGAGGAGACACTTCCTAGGGCTCAGAAAGAAGCTTTGATCTCCCAAAGATCCCATGCAAATGACAAAGGAAAAGTATGAGTTATGTTTTTAAATGCTGTATCTAACATATGCACAACCACAACAGCTGAGAACAAAGAGGAATTTTGTAACTGAAATCCCTAAAAGCTGGACTAAGCATAAAAAATGAATCAGAAAGTGTTTTTACTGTACTGTATATGGATAGATTGGCTACACCATCCTGCCAATGTTTTTTGCTTTCACTGGAGGATGTATTCAGAGCAGCCTTGGAAAGTGTATGACTAAGTGCACCAAGAAAAAAGACTAAGACCTGAGAAGCTTGGCAAAGGATTTCTTTGGGTTTGGCTGAATTTGAAGTGAAACACTCAAGTCATTTGGCAGACCTCCACAGAAGCGATTTCCACCATGCCATGTGCCAGTTTCTATAGCACTTTGGGACCTTCTTAGCAAGAGAAAAAAGAGCAGAGATGAGCAAAGTTTTTTATATTTTGCTTCATGGCATGAAGCATGGGAACAGTCTTAAATTTAGGAATCAGAAAGAAGAGTTTTAGTTAAACTCTTGGGCTTTTTTCTTCGTTTGTAATCCTGGTTGGGTGGTTCCTTCTATAATAAAATTCTATAATTCACTTATTAAACTCACACCCTTAGCCTTAACAGCAGGACTGAGCCAGTGAACTCTGCCTTGGCCCCATCTGTTCTCTGTACTAGTTAAAGGTGGTATTAAGGACGAGGTAAAATCCTCTCTTCTGCTAAGCTTAGTTCTCAACCGGATGTGGAGAATTCAGGGGCTATTATCAGGGGCATCTAAACACATAGAGGTAATCAACAGGAAACTTCCTTTTGGCCCAAGTGTTATTTTCAAGTGCAGCAAAATTAATTAATAACTTTTAATGGGGAGCAGATTTCTAACGGGGTGTAGCAGGCATGAACTATCTGAGAGAAAGAACCAGATCCTGTCATCTCAGGATAAATCCCAACTCTTATTGATAAGTCCTTTATCTCCTTCATGTATGAAGCCTCAATCCACCAATATATCTCTATTCTCTTCTTTGAAACAGGAGTCCACCCCTTGGTCTCTGTGTCCGAGTCTGCCTAGACTACATCTTCACCCAGATAGCTTCACCCAGATCTCTCCATCTTATACTGTTAGAAGTATTTATGCATCGACACGTTAAGAGCAAGATATGTGGCAGGACAGAAAAGATCCTTGCTGTCATGCAATTTAATTTCTAGTATGCAGCAGGAGTGGAGAGGGGATTTCAGGGGGAGACTGATAAATTGTAAACATGTACATAAACATGATACTTTAACAGTAATAAGTACTTTGAAGACAATAAAATTAACAGTGATAAGTACTTTAAAGACAATAAAATACAATAGAGAGTGAATGAGAGGTGGGACA
>NW_011888803.1:16321727-16330297 GCF_000151845.1 Pteropus vampyrus
TCTCAGGATAAATCCCAACTCTTATTGATAAGTCCTTTATCTCCTTCATGTATGAAGCCTCAATCCACCAATATATCTCTATTCTCTTCTTTGAAACAGGAGTCCACCCCTTGGTCTCTGTGTCCGAGTCTGCCTAGACTACATCTTCACCCAGATAGCTTCACCCAGATCTCTCCATCTTATACTGTTAGAAGTATTTATGCATCGACACGTTAAGAGCAAGATATGTGGCAGGACAGAAAAGATCCTTGCTGTCATGCAATTTAATTTCTAGTATGCAGCAGGAGTGGAGAGGGGATTTCAGGGGGAGACTGATAAATTGTAAACATGTACATAAACATGATACTTTAACAGTAATAAGTACTTTGAAGACAATAAAATTAACAGTGATAAGTACTTTAAAGACAATAAAATACAATAGAGAGTGAATGAGAGGTGGGACAGGGGACTATTTGAGATTATGAAGTAAAGAACTTTCTGAGGAAATGACATTCGAACTAAAACTAGAAATTACAGGAAAGATCCAGTCTCATAAAGATTCTTGACGAACCATTCAAGGCAAAGGGAATAGAAAATGCCAGACCCATAAAGCTAGCAAGAGCGTAGCACTGAGAGGAAAAGGAGGCCAGTGTGACTACATCACAGTGAACAATGGGGAATGTGGTAGGAGACAGAACAGATATAGGCACATCTGAATAGTAAAGAGCTGAGGGCTTGGTGAGCTGTGGTTAAGATTTGGAGGCTGCCTTTGGAAGACTTTATGTAAGGGTTGATACAATCTGATTTATATTTTTTAAAAAATTATCCATGCTGTTGTATGGTGAACTGATTATAGAGAAGAAAGAGCAGAAGCAGGAAGAGTATTTAGAAGGATACTTCAGTAGTTCAGGGAAGATATAGTGACCTGGACCTAGTCTATAATGGTGGCATGGATATGGACACAAGGAGACATATTCAATACATAATTTTAAAAATGAGATCAACAGCATTTGGAGATAGATTAAACCTGTCAAGTAAAGGAGGGGAGAGAGTGCTGAGAATAATGTCCGGGTCTCTGGCTTGAGTAGTTTAGTATGTGAACGTGACAATGACTGAGATGGGGAAAGCTGAGAGAGGAACAGTTTCAAGTGATAATGAAGAATTTGTCTTTGGCCATCTTCTTTATATTGTGTCCATTTTAAATAAATATTAAGATTTCTATTCGGAGCAGGGAGAATAGCTCACCTTTCTTGTTTTCATGCTGTGGGACTTCCAGTTATACTGATGTTATTGACTTCTCTCTGCCTCTCACTCATAATTCCTCCCCTCAGAGAAAAGAACGGAATTATTTGATTAGAAGAACATTTATGAGTAAGCACTGGAATTCTTAGTTATGCCCTTTCTATACTCTTTTCTCATTGTGATTTACCTTTACTTGGATCCAGAGTCCGAAATTTCTATGACCATTCACTTCCATTGTCATATTCATTCACTACTCACATTAATTCATCAATGAGCCATGTTGTAATTGTTCCCTTATATCTCCTGTTTCCTGCTATTCTCCAGGTATAAGTCCTTATGACTTATCGTTTGAAACCTTGACTGCAAAAATATAGCTTCTCCCCATGTAAAGTAGTGCTGCATGAATATTTTGTAACAATACTTTTCGGTGGTTTTGGCTAAAAGAAAGAACTCAAATTCCCTTAGACCGTTGACAATTGGGCCCCAGTCAATTCTTTTCCAATTCATGATCTAATAAAAAGTATCTCTATTTCTCAATACCACTTTATACTATCTATTCTCCATGAATCATTCATGTTATTCTTAGTCTAAAAGTTTCTGACATTTCTGCAAGGCCCAATTCTCTCCATTCTGTAAGATCCAGTCTTAAAGATACCAGTGAAATAAATATTTTCCTATTGATATCCCTAGATGGAGATAATTCATCACTTTAAGAATTGTATTAGAATATGATCTACAAGCCAACTAACTACATAAAGAGAATTTCATAAAACTTTTTGTGCCTGTATACATCATCCACTAACCTCCAACTTTAGATTTTAAATTGTACCTACCATGGTGCTCTGTAAGAGTAGATTCTCAAACAGCAATCTTGTATTCTGGTCTGTAGTGTGCTGGTTAAGAGCATGGACTTTGGAGTCAAACTACTGGGGTTTGAGTCTTGGCTCTGCTGGTGACTTTGAGACACTGTGCTCAAATAGCAATTGTCAGGTTAAAAAACAAAAAGTAGTCTAAAAGAACTTATGATGTTCTGAATTCTGATGAACATTACAAAGCAACAGTCATCTAAAAAAGAATGTGAGTGAACTAATAAGGGAGAAGTGAAGAATGAGACAGAGGCTAAGATAAACATTTTTCTCTGTTCAATGTAGTCTGTTTCTTTCCTTCTCTAGAACTGCCAGCAGAGTCTTCAGGATCATCACCAGTTAATTTTAAGATGGTTTTTGTGGATTTAAATCATACATTCTTGACATTACCCCCTAGTCTGCTATTTACCTGGGCTTTACCTGAATGATATTCGATAACTGGTATTCCTGAGTGGATAAAACACTGATGGACTGTTTTTTTGTTTTTGTTTTTTGATAAATATGGAGCTTTCTGGTACTGACTCAAAGCTACTGATCTACATCTGAATAGAACTGAGTACTGTCTGTATCAAGATAACACTTTTCATTTTACACCATAGCATTTCTTGAAGAGCACAGAACTCAGCACAGCAGCGGTTCTGATACCATCGACAAGGAGGATATTGAAATGCACTGCTCCTTGAAAACTGGCAGCATTTTAAAAATATGCTTCTAAAGGATAGTCACCCAGTGACTTGTCAACATCATCCTCTCGCTATTACCAAACACTTTCAATTCCAGAATACCACCTGGATTTCACAATAACTTTTTAAGATAAGAAGGATGAGTATTTTAAATTCACACTTGTATAGATGAAGTAACAGGCTCAGAACGAAGAACTGGCCCAAAGTTACAATGTTAGTGAATGGTACAATGAGAGCTTGAATTACCTACCTCAAGTGAGTCTTACGCAAATGCTCTTTTACTGCATTGTGTAGCAGATTTACAAATTAGCATTTGTTAATATCACAGACTAAATGAATCAGACCAGGGAAAATTAGTGCAGGTTTACACACAGAGACACAAGCAATTTGTGGGGCAAAAAAAGTGCAATATTATTCTTGTCTTTCAATTCTGCTACATTTAATATGTATGTTATTTTTTGTCTCTTGATAGTGTTAAAAAAGAGGCAGCAGATAAATGAAATAAAATAAGATTTCCTAATTTTTAGAAGCTTGGTATCACTAGATCTAGCCAAATGCCATATGCAGTGAGAAAAAAAAAAAAAACTTTTTCAGAAATATCTTTTTATCTCTTTCATTTCTTTTTTTGTCTTTATTTTTGTCTGTGTCCAAAACTCTTGTTAATACCAAATTTGTGTGTGATTGGGATGTATGTGGGGTTTCCAATAGAAAGCAATTTGGGGTTGAAGGTTTTCTATCTCATGTAAAATCAAGATTGAAGCCACAGGAATGGAAATTTTGGATGGATACAGAAATGATGCAGTAGCACCTCTGGCCTCTTGAGTCAGCACTCAGAAGTCCACCATGACTGCCTACCTACTGCCCTTGCTCTTTCTGTCTCAGCCTCCTGGAATGTCTTTCCCTTTGCCACTGGTTTAATTCTAGTCTGCATTTTATGCATCAGGAACCAGATCCAGTCAATAATACAGATCTAGAATCTGTATTAGTTTTCTAGTGCTGTCGTAACAAAGTTCTACAAAATGGGTGATTTAAAAAACATGAATTTACTGCCTCATAGTTCTGGAGGCTAGGAGTTCAAGTTGGTTCCTTCTGAGGGCTATGAGGGAAAAATCAATTCCAGGCCTCTCTCCTTCCCTAGTAAGTAGCCATCTTTTCTCTAAGTCTTCACATCATCTTCCTTCTGTATTTTCTCAAATGAATACCTTGTTCTCTGCTTTCTCTGGGTTTGTTTGTTTGTTGTTTGTTTGTTTTTTTTTCAATGCTATCCCACGTATTCCTTATCCTTGAAACTTCTGTAAGAGCTGGGACATAGTCTATTTTCTTTACTTCTTTGTGCCCCAATCTAGAAGAGTGTCCTCGACATAGAGGGTTTAAAGGAATGAATTATTAACTATTCATGATAAAACTCAGAAGTAGTGGGTCTTAGAAAGCAGAAATTGAATGTCTTCTGTGATACTACATTTCCTAAATTTTGAATTGGGCATTCTAACATTTGAAAGCCTCTCATCAATTAAGAGCTCATCAGAGCTCATCAGAGTTACTTGCTGATATATAGATAAAGGATTAAGGGTAAACTCTGCAAGAATATATATGTTTGTAGCAAGGATTGGGACTATAGCTTGGTTTCCTTTAATTCATACTCCTGTCTTTAATTCAGATTTACTTTCAGTCAGAGCACCGATTTATATTTTTTTAGTTTTTTCTCACTTCATTCTTTATAAGCCCTTTGTTGGCTTTCTAAAAGTTATTTCCACTGAATTAGATTTTAGTGGAGTTAATATATCAGTATGTTATTTAGGGTTTTAGTCTGTGATTAATACTAGAAAAGCTGGGTGAGTGCCTTACCAGAGGGCTGTGTTTTCTCCAGGTTGTAACATTATTCATGTCAGATGCAAACAGACAGATAGATATAGAGCAGCAGGAAAAATGAGGTAGGGAAACGGGGAATCTGGGTTTTGGCACTAGAGAAAAGGGGTAAATATGTTTCAGTGAAGCTCAATTTTCAATTTAAGGGTTTCTGATGAAGCAGGTAGACTAATACTGTGGCAATCAGGATTAAAATATTCTTTATTTTTGATCAATGATGAATTAACAGATTTACCTTTATATTCAACTGTATATGTTGAATCTAAACAAAGGGTAAATCATCAGGTTATAGAGATATAAGATTTACAATTCTATTTGTTCCTTCCTTTCCTTGCCAGATGAAAAGAACTTAATCATTAAACGGTTTCTGTAAATTTAGAACCAGTTAATTCCGATCCCCGATTCTTATGCATGTTAGCAAATATGCATTAACCTCTATCCCAATATCTACGTGTCTGCTTTCACCAGGTAGCTCCCATTCCCTGAATTGCTTTCCCGATTCACAGGCCAAGAGAACAACCAGCAGACAATTTATCTGAATTGCCCTCTCAAACACAGATGACTACAAAAACCTGAGAAGAGGTATATAGATAATCCCATTTACATTTTTCTATTCAAAAGATGGCCTGCCAAAGTTGGAGATTCTGTCATTTGAACTGTGACATCAGCATGTCCTCCTAGATAACATTTTCTCTACCAACAACGTGATTGGCAATGTATTTCCTTCTTCAGTGTCTCTGGGCCCTATGTGGGACAGTAGTGCTTCTTACATTCAAGATACCTAGAGCTACAGGTCACTTCTTAAACAACCAAAAATACTCTGCAGTTCTAGTTTACTTTGACATAGGCAATGACTTAAAATTCTTCTGAGTTTAGATTTTGCACTTATAATTCTCCAAATTAGCTCTTGTTAATCCTGCAGGTTTCTGCTTTTTGAGCTTTTAGAGTTGTGAGTTTCTAATGTAATCAGGGCACAAAATCCTCAGCTTATTAAGTCACAAATCCTGTAGGATGGGGTGGAAAAGATGTGTGTATATGTTAGCAGGGGTGGGGGAGTTATAGTTAAGGAAATAAAAAACTGAAGAATTGTCCCATGATGAGTAGAAGAAATGGTGCTGTATATCTGCTCGAAGATACCATCTAATGCTTGACTAAATCTGTATCAGAACTGGACAAAACTGAAAAATGAAATGAATTATGGAAGGTTATAGAAAGACAACATTTCTCTCTTTATCTTTCTGGCTATCTCTGTATACTCTTGTGCTGTGTGAATCAAAAATAAATAAAAATATGTGGCTAGATTTTTATGTATCATGTCCCATGTTTTGTGGATAGCTTTAACGATTGGAATCCTATACAATGAGACTTCACCAAAAGCACGTATCTGTCAGCAACAAATATATTATGCATCGTTTATGAGCATAGATGACAGATACTATATTCTTTTCATGTAATCAGAGGATTCGAAAGGAAAACTAAAATGGCATCAAAACTGTCTGCCTAGCTATGTGCAGATGTGACCATCCTTATAGAAAGCTGTGGACATTTGAATATCTGGTCTGTTTTCAAAGGATGTGGACATTCCTTTCTTGAATAAATCATTACTGCTGTTTAACAACCTTTACAGTTGGGACGTGCCTTCTCATAAAGAACTTGCTTTTAGAAATGACCAGAGTTTTTCCATTTTCCTGGAAAAAAATAGACTACTTTGTATTGTTTGACCATACTAATACCTTTGAAGCAAAGAAATTCATTGCATTGTGAATGCATCAGTGAGGTGAATATTTTTTCTGAGAATTACATTCTTTCCTTTCTCTAAAATCTATAATTTCAAATAGGATTGTCTTATAGATACTCTTTTTCCTCCCTTCTGGGTTAGAGTACATCACACTAGATGGCAGTAATACCCCAGTTTAGGAGTCCATTTTACATCTCCCCCTACCCCCACACACAATCTTTTCTTGTCCAAAATAATATGGAATAAAATATGCAAATAAAATTCTTTCATTTTGTACAAGGTCCATTCAGAAAAGCTAATATACAATTAAAGCTGGTAAGAAAAAAAAATCAAATAATATTGAAAACTCAGTTTTTTGTGTGTGTGTGTATGTGTGTGTGTGTGGAGGGAGGTCCTCTGGTTTGTTTCTTTGTTACCATTTTTCACATATAGCTTAATTATAAAAGAAAATTTGTTGGGCTGAAAATCTAAGCTGATGTGAGAGGTAAATGTGTATTTCTAAGAAAGAAATTCAGCCTTGCCAGTTACTTATGTTTTCTCAAATCCTCTGCTTCTTCCAGCAGATTGGCTATGTTTTTATGCAACATTAACCTGGATTTTCTAGACAGAGACAGTCAGATGCAAGCTCAGAGCCCTATGCGTGTATTGCCCATTAACAGTGAGTAGAATGATTGGGAAAAAAAAAACAAAACCTAAAGTTCCTGGTACAATGAGGACCCCTTCTCATTATGTTTGTGGAAATCCAGAAATCAGCTGAAGATTTAGAGGGAGACAAATTCAGTTTCTGTAAAATATTCATGGTCAGCTAATCCAGAGCCAGAGAATGCCCTACCAAGTGGGAACTATCTGAGAAAAATATGCAAAAAAAAAAAAAAAAAAAAAAGGGGGCTCTACTCGGATTGGCACTAGTTCATTTTACATATAAAGTAGTACAATGATAAATTGTTTTTATCAAAACAAACTTGTCAAACATTTAAATTGATGTTACAAGAATGTAATATTTTTCCTCTCTCAGTTCACAGCCCTAGGCTTTCTACTGAAATTCACAGGCACTATGCTCTCATTTTAAAAGAAAGCATGTAATCACCTTTTAAAGGTTACTACACAGAAAACTGAAGCAGCATCATAAGCAGCAGTGTGAACTCATGAGCAAATATGAAGAATGTTACTCAGCTTGCATGTGAAAATGTTTAATGCATTATTTATAGATATTGTTTTACCACAGAGATCAAGGTCATACATTGGACTCCTGGGCAATGGGTCAAGTCTTGAAAGGCCATTCTGATAATCTCAGCTGACAGCTTCTTGGATAGAGTAAGTGTACTTTAAGTCGATGTATTTTCCAAATTGGAGGGAACAGTAAAAACTTTTTTTTTTTTAATTAACTAGCTACTCATTTATCCAACTTGATCACAACTCATTAATTTTGATAAGAAACAGTCATGGGGTTGGGAGGTGTTGTTATGTTCACATTTTTTTTCTCCCTGAATTCTATGAATCATTCTACTAAGAGAAATTTCAAATTAACCTTTCCGTCTAACAATTACTTCTTGCAGTCTACCCTTTGCCAATGATGTCTCTATATATTCCAATGTCCAGAGTAAAGCAGCCTCGATCACAATGTAACATAAAAAATATTGGAATATTAGGACATTTATTTTAGAATTTCCAATGGAAAATTATTTTTAAATGCTTTTCAAAATCAATTTATATTACATATTACAGAATCCATACCTTTAAGTTATTACTCATGCTGGGCTCTTTTGTTGTGTGTGTCTCTCTTGGCTTCTCCTGTATAAGATAGAAGATGTAGACCTGCTTATTCAACTAATCTTGGGACATGATATTAAGGGCCTGATCTTCTAACATTAAACAGACAGTGACATACAATGGAGGGATTAAGGGAAGTGGCTCAACCCCGTGTAGACAATAAGGGGGTGTGCTGCCTGTAGATAATTTTAAAACAATAGCAAACCTTCCTAAAACTAGGTCTGTTTTTTAACATTATGCACCGGCAATTCTAAACAATGTCTGTAGTGAAATAGTCCTCCACACCAAGCGGATTCTTCCTACTCTCTGTCTCCCCCTTGAGGGCTGCTGGAAAAGAGAACGCTCTCGATGCCTTCATACTAGCTCAGAGGAGCTATATTTTCTACTTGGGCTTAAATGTAAAAAAAAAAAAAAAAAAAAAAAAAT
>NW_011888803.1:16331655-16360200 GCF_000151845.1 Pteropus vampyrus
GGCTTATAAATGTAAAAAAAAAAAAAAAAAAAAAAATTAAAGCACAAAAGTTATCTTATCTTGACTTTTAATAACGTTTCTCAGTTCGAGTCTCCTATATTTTCTTAAGTTTTTTATTTGAAATTTCCTCATATTATTCTTGTAAGCATGGAAGGTTTTGCGGCAACTAGCACTTTCCATGAATAATGAACATTTCTAGATTGGTCTAGGCTTTCCTCAAAATCTTAGAACTACACTTATGCCTTTCTATCTTTTCCTACGTCCAGGATCAGTAGATCAGAAATCAGTTAAAATAATAGAAACCCTTTATATTAACAAAATACTATAAAATCAAAACATTCGGAAAGGGGCGTCCTTTTTTAGGCGTCCTTTTTTAGACGCCCTTAGACAATGGAATTCAGAATAACAAAAGGTGGCAAAAGGGCCTCCCGTGAGAGAATGACTGACAAAAACCTATCACAAAGCCGATGTGAATCAGAATAGCCCCTAAGCAAGCATCTTGGGACATCTCTCTTTTGATTAACACCTCTATGAGATGTTTCTAGGCCAATTAAAAAGATCCATGATTGAATTTATAGTAAAACCAATATATAAATGGACAGTAGTGTTGCTGTCATTTGTATATCCTGGAGAGATATATAAATAAAATCCATGATTACAAGCACAGATTTTGAAACCTGAGGTTTTAGTCCTTGCCCCACCACTTATTAAATGTATGACACTGCTTACATTTTTAAGACTTCATTTCCTCACCCGCTAATATGGTATAAATATAGTATTAAAATGACATATTACAAGATTTTCATTAGGTTTAAATGATATGATGTAGGAAAAGGCTTACCTCAGTTCTTGGCACATAGAAAATTTTCTTAACTATTAACTATTTGATTCCGCATAGAGTTCCATACGCACAGCGGGTGATAGAACAATAATTCCCTTTGGCCTCCACTAGCTATCTATAAAGTCAATTGTGGATTCATAAGGCTTTAAGCAAATGATCCCTATAGCTCTTCATCTTATCTTTCTGTATTTATTCACTTTCTTACCCATCAGTTCCAATTATTTAGTCCAGCTCTGGTTATTTAGAAAGTATTCTATGCCTTCTCATCACCTAACCTGGATAGTAAATTTTCACCAGAGAAAGAAGAAAAAGTAAGAAAAGTTTGTAAGGGAAGGGAGAAACTTGAAATCAGTATCACAGGACAGTATGGATTTGAAGAGAGGAGAGCAGGAAAATGGTTCCACTCAGGATTGGGAGAAGAGCATGAGCAAAGAAATGAAGACAAGAAGAGAAAATGTGCATGTAACAAAAAAGAAACCAGCATCACTAGTGTGGGAAGATGTGCCATGAGTAAATCAGGCCGGGTAGCAAGACAATCTGATCATGCTGAGCTTTTAATACTGGACAGAATTCTATTGACTGAAAGTAGAAAACCACTTGGAATTTGAAATTCAGGGTTAGGGTTGAGATGCAGGATGGAAGTTGGGGCTAGGGTCAGAGGTAAGATTCTTGCTAGAATCTGAAACTACAGCTGTGGTTAGGGCTAGGTTTGGGGGCCACTCATGTAATAAAAGTGAAAATGTATATATGTATGGATGCATAAATTTCAGAGAATCCAAACCCTTTGAAACTAATCAGTAGATTCTTTTGTTTGAGTCAGTTTGTCTCTGTTTCTGTCTCTGTCTCTGTCTCTGTCTCTGTCTCTGTCTCTGTCTCTCTCTCTCTCTCACACACACACACACACACACACACACACACACATACACACACACTTCCAAATATATGTATATACATAATCGAAGCAGTGACTGATCTTATTATAAGAAATGCTACCTGACATGTTTGCTAAACTAAATAATAAAAATAACTAAAATTTATTCAACCCAAGCACTGTGCTAAACACTTCATGTATGTTATCTAATTTAATTTAAATCTGATAGAAATGGAAGAGAGAGAGAGAAAGAGAGAGAGAGATTACAGCTGCAGGTGAAAAGTGGACTGGGATCAAGGAAACCAGCTAGCAATCTGTTGCCAAAATACAAATGTGAATCGATGAAACTCTGGAGTATGGTAAATAGAAGTCGAAATGAAAAAGAAGGAGGAAAATGTGAAAAATATTAGAAAGAGAAAGTGATCTCACTTTCAAAGAGACCAGGTGGGAGAGGTTTTAGAGAAGGAACATTGGAAGATTTTTATAAAGTTAATAACTTAGGAGGCTACAGGAATAAGAGAGACATTGAAATGTTTGTCAACTGCAATGTGCTTATTAATGCTTATTAATGCAAGATTTTATTATATTATTTTACCTATCCATATGATTCTTCAAAAAGAATACTTGACTTACTGCTGTACATTATCTTCTCCTCTGTGGATTGTTTTAAATGATATCCTTCCATCCCTTCTCTGACTTTGCTCCTATTTCCAAGCAGATGAGAGGGAAAACACGGCTACAGACTGACTTGCTTCAGTGATAGCAAACCCCATGACTGTCTTTTCCAATCAGGATATGGTTACCCTAGCAACCTGTCTCTCTTTTTTTCTTTTTCATTTCATTTCATTTCTCCCAGAAGTACAAGTTAGTTTACATAGATTAACTGAAGAAAATCTATTTACTATATTCTACATTTTACAATTTGGCTTTTCTAAAGTATCCCAATGTTTCTCTTTCTTGAATAGGCCAAATCTTTTAAGGTTTTTTTTCTGACTATTTTAAGGTACAATATAAATAAAATAGAATAGGTCATAGAAAAATGATGTCCTCATGAAAGCAAAACATTTTACACTATTATTTTTTGACACTGACATTGTAAAAGTGATTTGGTGAAATTAAGAACTATTAACAATGCTCTCCTGAACTTTAACCCTAAACTTAGATAATAAAATTATTATTTATTTTTCTGAAATCTTCCATTCCCCCTTCTTGTTATTCTTCCAGTGGCCTTCTCAGATAGAAACATCATGATCAATTCTACACTTCACACAATAAGACTGACATTTAGCTAACGAAGATAATGCATGAGTAGAATTCAAGAATGTGGCTGGGGTGGGAATGATGCTTTTCTCAATGTGGTGATTTTTTGTGGAGCAAAGATCATTGTTATGGTGATTCAACTACGTGTAAGGTGTCATATGAAAGAATAGCTCTTTCATACAAAAAAGATATCATCAAGCCCTTTGGCTTTTTCGTCCTAAGTTTTTCTTTCAGTACTACTTCAATTCTAGGGCTATCAATAGAAGAGTTTCAAGAAAGAAATGATTAGAAAAAATTCAAGACCATGACTTAATTATTTTCTCACTGGTATCAACTTATATTTGAGCAGTTGCATACTACTTGAAGAATTTAGCTTTTGTGCAAGGGGGATTTTAAAATGGCTAGATTTATGTTGGGAGATAATAAAGTCTAGGCATCCTTATACATAGAATTTTTATTATAATTTGTTAAAGGGTTTATGAACACCCAAATTGTTCTAGAAACTTGGGAATTCTCAAAGTTTTAGAGCATAAAATTTTTGAAATCTAATGAAAATAGAGTGGTCAGAGTAGACCTTATGAAGAAATGACGAAGGCAATTTGAACAGAGAATTGAAGGAAATGAAGAAGGAATCATGAGAACATTTGAAAGAAGAAACTTTCAGCCAGAGAAATCTCTAGAGAAAGGTCTCAAAAAGGAAATGTCTGAATGTTTAAAGAAGAGCAAAGAGACTGACATGGAGTAAATGATACCAGTGGAATAAGTCATGAGGTCAGAGAGATATTGGGGCAAGGGTGAGATAGTGGGTGATAGAGATCATTGTGAAAAACTATAAGGATGTTGGCGTTAATTCTAAGGAAACTTTTTTGTTAAACACTGCTGCCTATAAATTACCAACATTGTATCATTCACATCCTTAAATTTATCTACAGCAGAGTTGATATTCTTTTCTTAAAGAACTGGATAATAAATATTTTAGACTTACGGGCCAAATGGTATCTGTTCTAAATATTCAACTCTACTATTTTAGTGCAAAATTGGGCATGGCCATATCCCAATAAAACTTTATTTACAAAAACATGAAAACAGCCTGCAGGCTATAATTTGCCAACCTGTAATCTAGAGGGTTAATCTGATTTGTTTATATTTCTTCCAGGAACATTACACTTAGGGGAAATGGAAAAGACTCTAACATTGATTGACTGCTATGTATCAGCATGCATTCTGGGCATTATATACACACACAGTTATCTATTTCCAATCCTATTATTAGCTATTTCTCCGTGACAGCTTTATCTCTCAGGAAAATAGCTTAAATAGCCTCCTCCCTGATCCTGCTTTGCTTGTGTACCTCCTCAGTTTATTCTGCCAGAGTGACCTTTTAAAACATGATCATGCCAAATATTTAAAGAAAGAATAACACCAATTCTATATAATCTCTTCTAGAAGATGGAAGAGGTCAGATCCCAATTCGTATTATAAGGTCAGTATAACTCTGCTATCAAAAACAGACAAAGACAATAAATGTAAGTAAACTATAGCCAAGAGTCCTCATGAGCATGAGCACAAAAATTATCAATAAAATATTAGCAAATTGAATCTAGCAATATATAAAAATAATGCAAATATCGAGCGAAATTTATTTTAGTAACACAAGGATACATCAATATTTTAAAAATCATTCAAAGTAACCTTAAATTGAGATTCAAAAGAAGCAAAAGCACATGATCATATTAATTGATGCAGAAAAAGCTTTTGACAGAACTTAACACCCATTCATAATATAATTGCTCTGTAAATTAGGAATGTCAGGGAACATCCTCAACCTGGTAAAAAGCATCTACAAAAAAACTCACAGCTAACATCATACTTAATGGTGGAGGACTGAATGCTCTCTTCTTCAGATAGGGAACAAGTCAAGAATGTCCATTTCTACCATTTATATTAATCATAATACTGGAATACTAGCCTGCATAATAATGCAATAAAATAAAATAAAATGCTAACATACTAGAAAGAAAGAAAATGTGTCTGGGAATTGTCATTGGGGATGATAATCACATTTCTATAATCTAGCAATGAAAACTTGTAAACTGATTTAAAAATAAATATAATTTAGAACAGTTCTCCCAAAGTGAAATACTTAGGTATAAATCTAACAAAACCCAAAATATCTATATAATGAAAACTACACAATGATGATGAAAAAAAATCAAAACCTAAATAAATGGAGAGACAATCAAGGATTAGCATATTCAATATAATGAAGATGATAAAAATTTCCACACAGATTTCTGGGTAAACGCAATTATCACAATCCCAACCAGGACTTTTTGAAGATATAGACAAGTTGATTATAAAATGAATATAAAAAGATAAAATAAATAGTTAAAACAACTTCAAAAGAGGAGAATTAAGTTTGAGAAATCACAATACTTAATGTTAAGTTTATTTTATGGGTACAGTAATCAAAACAGTGTGGTATTAGCAGAAGGATAGACAGGTAGACCAATGGAACAGAATGAATAAATATAAATATGGACAACTGATTTTCAGCAAAGGAAGAACTGATCTTCACTCAGTCTTTCCTATGATAATTAATTGTATCTTCATCTTTTTAGTAGGTTCTAGTGTAAATGCCTGGAAATTAAGCTCTTGATTGCCGATGTATCCATTTCGAAAGATATCTATCTTGAATAAACATATTGCCAGTTATATGACAGAGCTACTAGTAAAACAACCAAATAGTCTTTTCCAATCCATGACATTCCTCTTTCAGAAAACTCTGGGTAACCTAAATAATTGACTGCTTAAGTGACCTTGCCTTCACTCTCCCATGTCCTAATTCTTGCTCTTATGTTTCAAAGTAACCAATGAGTGATCTCCAAAATCCCATACTTTCAACTTCACATCCTAATAAAGACATGGCCCAGATTTTTCCACATCACTCCCCACTCCCCAGATAGTTGAGTGTCCCTCAGGCATGCAGTGTAGCATCCAGGACCCGGGAGTGAAAAATCTTCTTCCTCCAAGTTCCTTGCTGAAGTGCATCTTGTGGTCATAATAAAAAGCACAAGGGCTGGCCCTGGTGGAAGTAATGTCTACTGGGGCTCACTATGAGTAATACCAACCATGCAGGTGCTTCAGGCATTCCCAGCTGAAAGCATTACTATCAAAAGCCTGAGAATAACACAACATTGGTCGAGCTTAAAATTAGAGTAATTCTTGATTCTGCTCTTTCTCTCATATCTTTGTTTAACCTGTTAGAATATTCTGTCAGCTCTTCCTTCAAGGCATATCCAGAATCTGACTACTTCTTACATTCTCTGCTATTATCACCAGAGTCTGGATCACCACTGGAAGAAGCTTTTAACTGATCTCAATACTTCTACACTTTCCTGCTCTATAGTCCATACAGTTGTCCATAAAGTTATTCTAAAAATTAAGACCAATCATATCAACCCTTGACTCAAAGTCTTTAAATAGCTTCTCATCTTAATGAAAGTATAAAACAAGGTAATGACCACGAGGATAAAAGATCCTGCATGGTCTGATCCGGCCTCTACCATCACTCTCCTTTTAAATTCTCTCTTCTCTCTTCTCATTCTCTCTCTCTCTCTCTCTCTCTCTCTCTCATCGCAGTAGCTTCCTTGATGTTTCTTGAATATGCTAAATATACCCTACCCTCATAGTTTTTGTACTTGCTGTTTTTTGTGCTAGAAACTGTCTTTTTCCAGGGCTCAAAAAAATTCACTCTCTCAGTTCCTTCAGGTCTCTGACAGTATGTCATCATTTAGAGAGACTTTTTCTGACTTCTCTATGTAAAAACAACCTGCCTATCCTGACATTTCTCACACCCTCTACCTGCTTTATCTTTTTAAAAAATTTTTGGCTTGTACAACCTACTAGTAAATTAGATATTTTCTCCTTTATTAAATTATTCCATTGATAAAATTTAACTTTCATAAGGGCAGAAATTTTTGTCTGTTTTGTTTGTTGTTATAGCTCCATAATCTAGAACAGTCCCTGACATATCATAGGTACTCAATATACACGTTTTTAATGAATGAATTTAATAAAGATATGACCTTGATGTCTAACTCAGAATCTATAAATATACTTAAATATACTTGATAAATTAATAAAGCTCTGCCTTTTATGATAATAAATTTTGAAATGCTTTTAATAAATAATTTAAGTTGTATGAAGTGTTATTCATTTCATGTCTTTCATATAAGCCAATATTTTTGTCCATTTTTCCACAATTCTTTCTAAGGCAAATTCATTATAAAACACCATAATGCATTGTTCATCATTTTATCTTCTATGATTTATCTTTATTACCTTGAGAGTCTAGATTCCATGCTCAATAGGCTGCTTATTTTGTCCTTAGTCTTTTGTCAAACATTAAAAAATACTACTTCTAGGCATGTGCTGGTTTAGCTATGTGTCCCAACTAGCCAGTTTTAGTACACGTGTACTTAATTCAAAGAGAAATCAATGTTTTGGGCCTCTCTCCCTTTTTCAAATATCTTTATTGTAGCTTGGGTTGACAAGATCATGTATTTCCATTTTGAAAAGAAGATAGCAAATATTTACTAACAAATATCTGTTTCATTTTAATAAATTCAAAGACAAGTATAAAACTTAAAATCATAATTGACAGTTGTCACACTATATAGAACTTGTATCAAGAGACTTCTAAACAAGATGGGCAGCCTTTGACCTTTACCTGGCAGATTAAAATAAGAAAAAGAATTGAAGTGCCTAAATAAGTTTATATAACATATGGGCCATGAGATGATTCTTCTCTACTCAATGATAATGAGACTGTAACAGTAAATAAAATAAGATAAAACAAAAAAATTCATATGGGTAAGGATTCATGATATACCTAATTCTATAGGAAATTTCTATTAGGAAAAATGCTTTTTAAGCAAAGAAACATGTTTACCCTTAAGTTGTCTACAATCTAGGTCATAGTAGAATCCAAACCCACAACTCCCACCACACGACAACGGATGAAAGAGAGACAAGTTATTACTGAATTTTGGATTTCAAAGCCTCGCAGGGACATTGGGAATTTGTGGGGAATCCAGAGAAGAGCCACAGAAATGATTAAAGAGTGTAAAATGGGACCTTTGAGGATAGGTTAAAGGAATTGGGAATATTTAGTTTGGAAACGAAGTGATTAAAAAAGTGGTTTTATAATAGCTTAAAAAAATACACAATGTTAGCTAATTGATGACAGTAATTAGTTATTTTCCAGAATAAGAAGAAATGGACAAATTATGCTACCTGAAAGATTTGGGTTAAACATACAGTAACGGGAAATTTTCAGAGACAAGCTAGAATGGTGGCCAAAGTAAGGTAAGCTTTCTTTTTTGGTTTATTTAATCTTTATAAAAACAGAGAAAAGATTTATACAGCTGACATGCAAAGACAGAGGGTCACTTTTAAAGGTTATAGCACTAGATGACTTCTCAAAATATCTTCTAGATATGTGACCTTTTGACATTATTCAACATTTGCCAAGTTTTATAATAGGCTTAGTGTCAATTGCGAATAGGAAATCTTGCACCTTTTCCTCTCATCTTTAATTTTTGTACAATATTAATTATCTCTACAGATTGAAATTTTTAGTGCTTGGTATTTTGTATTCCTTTATAATCAGGCACACCAAAATGTCACAAAAGAATGCATTGCCTGTTTTCTTTAGGAAGTATTTCATAGTTCATTGGTAGAAGATATATAGTCTTCTGGCATATGAAGCCAGATGGCAATAAAAATTACTTTCTCTGGGATTGCAATTTATCCTACATTTAGTTTTTCTAAATAGTTTTTGTACAAAAATATAATCAGGCTTAGTTTCACTTTTTACTTATTAAAGACAATTTATAATAAAATGAATGGTTAATACAATGATTATGAAAATAAATTTTTCCAGTCCAAAGGCAATAATTCAGTTGAAAGCTCATAAAAAGGGGCACTCTGAGACAAATCATCTCTCTCGAAGCTTGAATAATGTTCGATTTCTTCCAAACCAAATTTTAAACAGCCTAAGTAAATCCAAATTTATTTGAAAACCAACTGTCATTGCTTGCTTTTTTTGAGTGGGTTTTCTTCTTGGCAACAAAGAGCCTGAAGTCTTAATAAAGTTGGGAAGTTACTTAAATACAGTGATGAAGAAACTGGGCCAATGCTTAGGGAAACTATTTGCCAAGAAATTTTAGAATGATTGCATTTTAAGTATTATTCCATTTAAGAGGTGGAATTAAACTTCTATGGAGCAAAACTGCCATATAAGCCTTATCATTGGAGTATACTTTGAACAATCTTAAATGAAATTAGGTTTCTCACTAATGAAGCAAATAAATCTAAATTTATTTCCTGAAAAGACAAGATATGGATTCTTGTAATAGTGTTTTAAAATACACTCTTGTGTACTTACCTACATTACAGTATTTCAAAGTAATAGAAATCTTGGCCATCAAACGTATCTTCATTAATTTCACACTGTGCACATATAAATAAATAGCTAAGCTCAGCACAGACTTTCTAAGTCTTTCAACTCCATCCATTTACCCAGTCTTCTCGCTTCATTTCCTGTGATGTTAGAACCCGCTCTTAGACTACCTTTCTTTGGTGTGATGAATAAATGCACGTTAAAGATATTTTTTTTTATTGCATGAAATTGCTTACGCTTGAGCTGAGAAAGAATTTTTTAAAAGGAAAAAAAGAAAATGAAGCACCCTCACCTTATTTATCTTATATTCATATATCTTAAAGATTTAAAGACTAAAAAAAAAGGCTACCCAGTGTTAGAGGATCGGATAGATGATATTCTAAAGAAGAAAGTTTAACTTACTAATATAATTCTGTTTACAACTCCCTTTTCTGTAGCATCTTGTTGCAAAATTGCAAAAAGAATATTTCTGAGAATACTGAGAGTTTTGTTCAACAATACAGATCAATGTTGGAGAAGTGTGATACTTCTTGAACTGAATGCCTGCAATGAGACTAACTCATTTAAAGACATTCTACTCTATATTTGTTGAGATACTAAAAGAAAAAAGGCCATCTGGGTAAAATTATGACCACCAGCTTTTTACCTCTGTAGTTTTCAGAGATATGCTCTCCCACTATGGTTCCATTTAGGCAGAAATTAAATTTTCACTCTTATCAGCTGTGCAGACTTCCATGGAGTCATGCCAACAGAGCTTAATCCAGACAGCAGTGTTTTGTCATCCACAAATCTCTTTTTTTAAAAAATCTTTGGATATGTTTAGAAATACGAATATGGTATTTTCATAGGCTAGGCTGCAAATCGGAGGCATACCATGTGGCAGAAAATATAACTTCATAGGGGTGGAAAGAGCTTAGGTATTTCACTCTAAATTGGCAAATAAGATGTTCTTAATCTCAAAGGAATTTTTTGGCTCACAATTGAATTTCTATTAAAAATATATCACTGAGAAAACAGACCCAAATCAAGATCCTTTAGGAAATAGAATTTTAGTATATTTTCTATTATTCATGGTAACAGTTAACACCACTGAATTAAATATAATGTAAAATGAATTAAATAAAAAAGTCTCTATTCCTGGGAAATTTGTGATGAAGAATATTGACTTAGAAGGAAACACAAAGGAGGTCAGATCCAAGATAGCAGTGTAGGAAGCCCCAGAACTCCTCTCACAGACACACCAAATATACACCTACACATAGAGCAATTCCTCCTGAAGAACAATTGAGGGTGGACTGAAAAACTTCTGCACAAAAAATGAGAAAGAGATCTCATAGAGAAGGCAGAAAAGATGAAGATGTAGTAACCATAGGAACCTTATCATGAAGGGGCAACCTGCAGTAGGAAAGACATCTTTTCCTACTTGAGGGCTTGATGTGCAGACTTACCTACCCTGGAGCACAGTAATAATACAGCGATTTAAAGAGCACCTAGACTAAATTCTTTAAAAATCAATTTACTAACTCCAAGGGGACTGCCAAAGGGGTGGGAAGCTGCGGAAACTCTGTAATATCTGTGAGAACTCTCTGATCAGAGATGCCAGCAAGTGCTTTAGTTTTCATTGCCTTTCCATCTAGATAGTGAGTGTGGTAGCTTAGTCCAAGTACTCTAGCCTATGTGTAAGACCACCACTGAGTGCCCCAGTCACCTTGGCCAGTGCCCACTCCAGATACTGTCAGCTTTCATGTCTGGGCATCCCTGGAGTCATGTGCCCCTGGGCACCTCACACGGTGTCTGCTCCAGATTCAGCCAACTGGCATCCTGGTATTGCATACCCTCTTTGTCTCCAGAGGGCCTGCAAAACCACCTACTACATGCAGTCTATACAGAGATCACTCCTAAACAAGGCCACTATTTCAAGATTGGAGGAGATAGTTGTTTCATCTAATTCATAGAAACAAACAGAAGTTCAAAGAAAATGAGAAGACAAAGGAATATATTACAAACAAAAGAACTAGAAAAAATCCCAGAACAAAAACCCAGAGAAATGGAGATGGTTAATTTGCCTGATAAAGAATTCAAAGTAGTAGTTATAAAAATGCTCATTGAACTTGAGAGAAAAATAGAAGATCACAAAGAGCAAATATTAAACAAAACCAAAAAGCTGAACAATAATTGAAATTAAAACTAGAGGGAATCAATACCAGCTTAGATAATACAGAAGAATAGATTCAGAAAGAATAGTAGTAATGACCCAATCAGAACAGAAAAAGGAAAAAAAGAAAAAGAGAATAGTGTAAAGGACCTCTGGGACAACATCAAGCTTATTAACGTTCATATTATAGTGGTCTCAGAAGGAGAAGAGACAGAGAGAAAGGGGAAGAAAAGTTATTTGCAGAATTAATGCCTGAAAACTGTTCTACCCTGTGGAAGGAAACAAACATTCAAGTTCAGGAAGCATAAAGAGTCCAAAGTAAGATAATTCCACAGAAAGTCACATCATGACGTATTATAATTAAAAAGGTAAAAGTGAAAGATAAAGAGAAAATCTTGAAGGCAGAAAGAGGAAAACAACTAATTATATACAAGAGAAATCTGTGAATTTATCAGCTGATTTCTCAGCAGAGACTTTGTAGACCAGAAGGGAGTGGCAGAATACACTAAAAGTGCTAAAGGAAAAGAACCTACAGCCTAGAATACTCTACCCAGCAAAGTTATTTTTTAGCATTAAAAGAGGAATAAAGAGTTTTTCAGGATATATAAATTTTAGGATACAAAATTAATATACAGAAATCTGTTGCATTTCTATATAGTAATAATAAACTATCAGAGAAATTAATAAAATGTTTCTATTTACAATTACATCAAAATGAATAAAATACCTAGGGACAAATTTAATCAAGGGGGTGAAAAACCTGCATTCTGAAAACTATGGCATTGATGAAACAAACTAAATATGATACAAATAAATGGAAGGATTTATCATGGATAGTAAGGATTAATATCATTAGAATGCTCATACTACCGAAAGCAATATACAGATTCAATGCAATGCCAATCAAAATACCAATGGTATTTTTTATAGAACTGGGACAAATAATTCTTAAATCTATAGGAAACCATAAAAGATTTCAAATAGCCAAAGCAATCTTGAGAAAAGAATAACAAAGTTAGATGTATCACACTCTCTGACTTTAAAACCATACTACAAAACTGTAGTAATCAAGGAGAACGGTACTGCTACAAAAAGAAACAAATAAATTAGTGGAACAAAATAGAGAGCTCAGAAATAAACTCGCGCTTATATGGTCAATTAATCTATGACAAAAGAGGCAAGAACATTCAATGAGGGGAATGACAATCTCCTCAATAAATGGAATTGGGAAAACTGGAGAGATACGTGGAAAAAAAGGAAATGAGACTGCTTTTTTACATTATATACAAAAATAAACTCAAAGGGACTAAAGACTTAAATATAAGATCTGAGAGCATAAAACTAAAAGTAAACAGGCAGTAAACTCTATAACATTGTTCTTAGCAATAATTTTTGGATATATCTCCTTGGGTAACAGCAATAAATGCAAAAATAAGCAAATGAGTTTACATCAAACTAAAAGTTATTGCAAAGCAAAGGGGATCATCAACAAAATGAAAAGACAACCTACTGATGGGTGAAATATTTGCAAATGGTATTTCTGATAAGGGGTTAATACCCAAAATATTAAGGAACTTGTACAACTCAACTTCAAGAAAACAAACAATCCAATTAAAAAAATGGGCTGAGGACCTCAATAGACATTTTTCTAAAGAAGTAATATGGATGGCTATGAAACATATGAAAAGATGCTCAACATTACTAACCATCATGAGAATGTAAATACAAGCCACAATGAGATATTTTCTCACACCTGTCAGAATGGCTATTTTCAATCAAGTGTTGGCGAGGATGTGGAGGATTCCCACTTTTGGTGGGAATGTAAATTAGTGGGACCACTACGGAAAATAAAAAGTTAAAAATAGAATTACCACAAGGTCCAGCAATTCTACTTCTGTATATTTATTAGAAGAAAATAAAAGCACTATTTCATAAAAATACACTCACTCCTATGTTCATTGCAGCATTATTTACAATAGCCAAGATGTGGAATCTAAGTGTCCATTGATAGATGATTGGATAAAGAAGAGGTGGTGCATATATACAATGGACTATTACTCAGCCATAAAAAAAAAAAAAAAGAAAGAAATCTTGCCATTTACAACAACATGTATGGAGCTAGGGGGTATTATGCTAAATGAAATAAGTCAGAGAAAAACAAAAACCATATAATTACGTTTATATATGGATTCTACAAAAAAAAAAAAAAGCAAATGAACAAAAAATAAACAGAAGCAGACTTTCAGATATAGAACAAACTGCTGATGGCCAGAATGGCATGGTGGGATGAGTGGAGAAAGTAATGAGGATTACAACATACAAACTTACAGTTACAAAATAAATAGTCAAGGGATATAATGTACAACACAGAGAATGTAGTCAATAACATTATAACTTTGTATGGTGACAGATGGTTATTAGAAGTATTATCGTGATCACATTGTAAGGTGTATAAATGTCAAATCACTTTATTGTATACCTGAAACTAACGTAATATCGTATGTCAACTATACTTTAATAAAAACAAATTTAAAAACTAAAAAATAAATTAAACCCTAGAAAAGAAAGAAATAAACATGAGGGTAGAATGTCATTTGTTGTGTTAACTACTGAGGAGAGAGAGAAAGTTGTAGTAATGTGTTTAGCATTCTTGAGAAATTGCCAAACAGCTTTGAGGTAAAATTTAATTTAGAAGTAATTCAACTGACACCTAGATGTACAACATAGGTATTTATTGTATAGGGGAGAGTGTGGCATTGCAGGATTATGGTGGAAACAGAAAGGAAGCTTGGAAGATGTATTGCAACGAATGGAAAATGAGTGTAGAGGGAGTGAATGGATATGCACACATGAAAGACAAGGGTATCCAGTTTTCTCCACTGTATCTCTTAAAATAATGCTTTTATGGTGTGTTTAATAAATATTCTAAGAAGAAGTACAAGATAGTCATAGATACTCAACGAAAAGTTTTTGAGAAATTCCTGATGGGAAGGTTAAAGCTAAACTTCATGCTCTTGTTAAAGTTGGTTGGATGGGAAAAGTAGTTTTTAACCATTATTTTCTCCTGGCTGCTTTTGATTTCTCAATATGCCCGGCGTTAGCACATTATAATATCATGAATCTTTTCAGAAGAGCAGCGTTTCTAGGTATCCAAGGAAGTATGTGTGAGTCACATACAAACACACAGACACGCATAATCTGTAGTCTGAGTCCTTGTAAATCTATGCCAACTTCAATCTCTATTGTTTATTTTCTTTGAAGTACCTGTGTTATTTTTTGTATATGAATTAAGTTATAAAGATATAATAGTATATTTTTAAAGATGGTGTGAGTAAAATACAGTTGTAAGTAAAAATCTTGGAAATAATTTTTGGGGGGCATATGGCTGTTATATTAAGACTTTTTACATACATTACTTTACCCTATTTTTAAAGATTACTCATTATAGTATATTAAATTCATTAGATAAGTTTATAAAACTATTTATAATAAAATTAAATAAAATAGTGGTTGCTGATGGGTTGCAATGACAATAAACTGTGTCTATTTAATATTTTCTGTATTTATTTAATATCATTTATAACCATTAATTCTAGGAATTCAGAAATAGAAATAAATCATTAGGGCAATTTGTCTTTTTGCTTTTTTATGCTTACTATACGTGTTTTGTCCATCCTTGATTTCAATAACTCTAGGATTGTTTCAGCTATTACATCCTGTGAGGAAGTAGTTCACACACTGACAGTTCTCAATGTTTAGATATTTTCTTTTCTAACAACATTAGAAATTAGTCTTTAATGTATATAAAAATATGTTGGTTGAAATTTGTACAGAACGTTCTCCAGGGGAATAAATGTATAGTACATTTTCAGATTTATAAGATTTTTCTAAATGCTTACAAAATCCACGACAATATACTTTAAATTGTTTCATTAACATAATGTATCTTTGAGAATTAGATCCTTAAAACTCAATTTTATTACATATATTTTTTACTCAGAGCATTATAGTTCCTATCTGTAACCTGATGAAGTCTGAATATAAAAATTACTTTAGGGACTGTCTATCATTCTGCCTTCTTACATCTCTTATTACACATGTAGCACTTTTAAATGGAGATAGTGGCTTTTTTTTTCACTTGAGGTTGTATATTTATTTGTATTTGTCCTATCTGACATCAAACATTAATCATCACAAGGGTCACCCTCTCGTGTCCAATAGAACAATTAGAGAAAAAAATTTTTTCATACAAATGTAATTCACCTTAATAAAATCTAAATGGAAACAAGTACACTGAACCAAAACTGAATTTGGGACATTCAAGATGATTTATTGCCTTCTATGCTGTTTTGCATTCTTTTTGGAAAGCAGCTGTACCATAGGGTTCAAAAGTTCTGTATCTGCAGCTAGAGTCTCTGAGTCCAAATTTTATTCATATGTCCTTTGGAAATGGAGGTGTTATGTGTCCAAGTTTTTTAATATGTAAAATGGAGTTTAAATTTTTGGTAGGTCATAGAATTTTTATACTAGTGAATGAGATAATGTACTTAGAACATTTATTATAGTATCTAGTTCATTGTTGGCATTCAATATCAGTTATTATTTTTATTTGAAACATCTAAAAAGAATAATGAAATAATAAACTGGTAGTCATGGACATGAAGATGTGCCATGCAGATCCCCTTCAAGAAGAACTTGTGCCCCCACCTGTAAATGTGGTCGGAAGACTGTGTTTGGTGGCAGTGCCTCTTGGGATTGTTTCAGTTGCAGAGAGACACCTCCTTCATGAAGAGGTCCTTTGAAGGAAACCATGTGCATTGATGATCAAAGCATAGGTATAAAAATCTAGCCTTTTGGGCCCAAAGCAGGGCAACTGCGATAGGCCATTTCAGCTCCAGAGCTCTCAGCGGAGTTGGCTGAAGATGTCAATTTCACCCTCTACCCACACCTGCTTCCACAAAAGTTGGGCTGATCTCGTGGGCAATCCCTTACAAACATCTTGAACACTAAACTCTGTGTCAGAGAATTCAACTTATAGCCTTCCTTTATAAAATAATATATTTTTTAAAAAATACCAGCTTTTCTAATAAATAAATACTTAATTCAAAAATAAAAAATGTAATGTAAAAAATTCTTTATAACTGAAAGTGTTATTTAAAACACATACCAGTCTTCAGCATCACTTCCAGAGAGGTCCCTTAAAAAGTCATGTAAGTTTAATAGAGATGAGTTTCTTAAGTAGTTTTATATCATGAGGTTGCATTCTTGACGAAAAAACATGATAACCAAAATTCTATAGAAAATACCATAAACATTGTATTTATTGGCATAATTATTCAGTGGAGTTTGACATTTTCCAAAGTATTTATTAATGACTTGTTTTGTAGCAAAACATATTTATTTAATTTAATTTATAGAAAAGATTACACAGGGAAGTCCTTGGCAGTTCTGTGATGCCTCTAAGAATCAAAGAAGTCCTGGGAGAAGGGCGAGATATCCTTAATATATAAGGACTTAAATGTAAGATCAGGCTAATTTATAATTTATGTATTCATCAAATAAATATTTGCTGAGCACAGATTAGATAACGGACACTGTGCTAATACCAGTGGTAAGAAAAAACAGATGTATTGTGTCTTTATTTAGCTACTTTATGGTATATGAGACATATAATCACATAAAAGTCACCCAAGTTTCAACTGTGATAAACACTATGGGGGGAAAAGAGTGTTTCTTTAATAGATTTATAATGGGAATTTACCTAGTCATGAGTTGAACAAGGACACAGAAGGCGATACAGAGTGCCATTAGGGCATGTGGGTTTTCAACATCGTGACATGATCATACTGAACAGTGTTATGAGCTGTAAAATTCATTCACTGTACATGTAATTATGAAAGAGGGGGGAATCCTATGTGAGCCATAGTCTTTGTTGACTTTATTTTAAATGTATCATGCCTTTTGTGAATCAAAGTCAGTTTTTGTTAATTATTGTTTAAAAATATGTTTATATACTTTGATGAACTGATCTGTAAATAATTTCCAGTTTTCCTGCCACTGATTTGCATTGGCATTTTTCAGTTGTTATAGACAAGGCTTTTAAAATTGCTACTAGATTGAATGACAGCATTCAAGAAAAGGCTAAGATTTGGGGACCAAAATATTTGTGGTTCAAACTCAATCATATAGCCAGTTTGTGTGTTCTTTTTTTCCCTGGTCCTTGCATTCTAGAAAAGAGTAAAAAAACTGTTTTCTAAATCCCTGGATCTATTTGTAACCTGAGTAAAGAAAAATAATTATTAGCTATAAGCCTTTATTCATGCATTTAAATATTCTATGTGCTTTGTTTTGAGTAAAGTTGGGGTCTTAATCTATCAAGGTGATGTTCATAGAAAATAACAAGAGTTCTATCATATCTAGAGTTAATGAATATTGTTTCAACAGAACTAATGCCTATGGATTGTGTTCATTTTCTAAGGTCATTCTCACTCTTTAATGCTTCTTACATGTAAAATGCAAACTCAGATCACAGTTAATCAGTTACCATGGACAAAATTCGTGTGTTTGCAAAAGAATGAGTTTATTAATACTTAAGAGAAAAAATTGACCCAAATTTTAATCACACAAGTCATTTCTTAGATGCAAAAACATATTTTGGAAAAACCTGGTCTGAACATCTTCCAGTTTCAAATAGAAGCTGTACAGGCCATGAGGCTGCCTGAGCATCAAATATCATTTATCTCACAGTCCTTAATAACTTTTACCCTCATCCTTTTTTAATCTGTCCATTAGTTTGACAGAAAAAAGCAAGATGCTTTTTTGGTAGATGTTATGCCCCTACCATCTGCCTTAGGCTAAACCAATGCGGCCAAATAAATGCAGGAGAGGGGAATGTTACTCTGTCACTAAGTTCTAACTAATTTCTTGAGTTATTGCTGTTACATTCATTGGATTTTTATATCTAATTTGTATTTCTCTGTCTTTCTTCCTTTCTCCTTTCCTTCCTTTCTACCTTTTTCTTTTCTTTCTTTACTTAATTTTTTTAAATTTCTTTATTTCAAGCATTACTCATATAGATGGGTAACTGAAACTATGGCATGTTAGAAGTGAGATACAGTAAATTCACATGCTAAACCTACTGGTATCGTTTACTTTAGAACTTTAGATATATAAAAGAATCGGTAGAATTTCTATTTAATGTAAAGTTATTCTTTTAGATAGATACTTTGTAATGGACTGAGACCATAAATTAAGAATATTCACAAATAATCAATGATTTAAAAAATTACTTGAAAAAGACTTTTTAAATTACAAACTAAAAATAGATTTTAAAATCTGCTAATTTGCAAGCCATTTGGGCTTTTCGTGTGTGGAGAGAGCTGTGCACATACTTCTGATGATTGTGAGGGTGGGGAAAAGACAGATGAGTCAGTTGTACAAGCTGAAAAACAAATAAATATATACCTCCCTTTTGTGTGGAGGGTTATGGTTAGAAACAATGAAAAACTGTCACAATCAGGAAAACTAAGTAATTGCTTTAACCTGCTAAAGATCCCATCTTACTCCTTCATCTATTTAAAACATGATGTTTCATTTCCTCCCACTATAGCATATTCACAGGTGCAAATGGCAACAAACACCACGTTGCATGAAGGTCCCTGGCAGTATTCATTAGGAAGGTAGACAAAGGATGTTGAAATGCATTTGTGAATCCAAATAAATCATCTAATATCTATGACAATTTATTTTTCTAAGGAATGCTATCACCCATAATTCATTTATGAAATACAGCATTGATTTTATCCCTGACAAAATAAATATATTCCACAGGCAACCCACATACTTTGTGAACTTATTTCAGCAGATACTAAGACTTTTATGATATTGCATGATGGTGATTTCCCCCTTTCAACCTTTTATTGTTATTTTTTTTGGAAACTAACAGAATTTGGGCTATTTTTCTATATTTAAGTGAACATAACCTTCACAAATAGATCTCAAGAGTGGAGGAGGCAATAAAATGCTTAGTTGGTAGTAGTTTCCCATGAAACAGATATGGAATATAATCTTTAGTAATACTTTCACAAATAAATATGTATGATTTTACTTACAATTATATAGCAAGAGTCCTAAACTTTAGTTAGCATTACAATTACCCAGAGAACTTGTGAATTTTTTAGACATTCTCCTTTTACTATTTTGCAAGGACCTTTACTATTCCCCATAAAAAAAAATGTGTTATGTTTCAGTGTAGAAATGCAGTGGACAATTAATATATTTAACAAGTATGGTACCTTTACTGAGGAACACCTGTCTCTTGTGTTCGTAGACTCTCTAAATATACTCATTTGTTCATTTGAAAAATATTCATTGGCTGTAGCATGCGCTGTACAGGACACAAAATTGTTTTAAAAAATTAGTCCTTCCTTTGCTAAGTAGACAAACTAGAAGGGGAGGAAAACACTGCAAACAAAACATTATAGACCTATGCAATAAAAATTATCACTGGAGTGCTGAAGAACAGAATATAGATTACAGAGGAGCCCCATTAACCTGTCCCTTGAACTCTACATTTATTTCCAACTGCTAATTTGACATCTCTATTTGATGTCTGATTTCTGACAGTTAACATGTAGAAAACTGAGCCCCTAATATTTTCTAAACTTACTCTACTTCTAGTTTTCTTAAATTCAGCTTCACCCAGGACAAAATATATGAAGTCATCTTAAGCTTCTCTCTCTACTTTATCCATTGCTGAGACTATATTCTATGTTTCCATTGTCTTTTGCTTGAATAATTGCACTAGTCTCTGAACTAGTCTCTCGCTTCCATCATTGATTGCTTTTATGTATTTTCAGTATAGCAGCCAGACTGAAATTGTCATAACTAGAGCCTTATCATGTTACTACTCAACACAAAACTCACCTTTGTCTTCTTATTTTTCTCTGAGTAAAAACCAAAAAAGAAAAAAAAAAAAGAAAAAAAAGAAAGATCCATGAGGCCTTACACAACTTAGCTGCTTCTTTCTTCTATGACTTCAAATCTTCACAGTTTCCTACTTGATCATTCTAATGCAGCCACACTTACCTCCAATTTTTCCTCGAAAACGAGAGATATGCTCCGGAATCAGAGCCTCTGCTTAGAATGCTCTTCTTTCAAATGTCTCTATGGTTTTCACTCCTTCAAATGTGTGTTTAAACTGTCACTTTTTGGAAAGCCCTGCCTTAGCTGTTCTTTCTTTATTAGTTAGGGTAAACGAACTACTGTAATCCATAGACCTAAATATATGTCCTATTCACACATAGCGGACATTTATTTCTCAGTCTTATAACAGTCCAAGGCAGGTAACCCTGGTGGGAAAAATCTTGATTGATGGAGTGTTTTCTTCACGTGGTGATTCATTTTCTATACTATCTTATGGGTCAGCCATGCACTAGGGCAGGAGTCTGCCTGCTTGCTAAATCTGGCTCACAAATGTGTTTCTATTTTTGTATGACTCTCTAGTAAAACATTTTTTTTTTTTTTTTACATTTTAAGGAATTGTAGGGGGAAAAAATATATATGCAAGTCTATATGCCCCACAAAACATAAAATATTTACTATCTAGCCCTTTACAGAAAAAATTGCTAATACCTGGCCAGTGAATTAAGCTGTAGATTAGAGCCAGATTAAATGTAGACATCTAGAAGCCTTAAAGTTGCATATTTTTTTCTTTCTTTTACTAAATCCTTTAAAACAGAAAAAGAAAAAGAGATTCCAGCTTGTAAGCCATACAAAAGGAGGCAGAGGGCTGGATTTGGCCCAAAGCCATAGTTAGCTGTGCCCTGCTCCAGGCCATTCACTCACTGGAGATGAAGTCGTTTTTTAGGCTTCGATCCCAACAGACATAATGGAATTTTTTTTTTTTTATTCGTGTTATGGAAACTGTCAACTTACTACCCTCACCGTGTGTTAAAAGAATGGGTTTTGTTAGTTAAAGGGGAGGGGAGAAAAGCATTTGTTTACTCTTCAGTACTGTCCTTCTGTTGCTCTGTCTAGTACATAATCCAGCAGGAGACTGGTAGCCAGTGGAAACCAAGGATTGCTGTACTCAAAGGTCAGAGCAGCCCTTGGGGATCATTTTTACTTGAGCTGAAGTTTTACTTTAGTGGACTGTAGGGGCCACTGAAGAGCAAGTCAGGACAACGAACTCCGGTAAAAAGGGAACTTTCCCTCTTATGTCCTATTTAAGCTTAAGAAACAAAGCACCTGTCACTATAAATATATATCTCTCTTCTGTGGTCTCTGTATTTATGCCAGCAAGATTCATTGTGAATTGTAACATTTTCTTCCATGTATGACTGGGATAATAAAAATAACAACCACGTGCTAATAGTATTTATTTACTTTGTGTTGAATTTCAGGCATAACAGCACATGGTGAAGATATAAAATTATAACAAACTAAACCAGTGACTGTCATTATTTTGAAAACAGGAGAAATAAAATTTTCCTGAGTGTTAGGGAAAGAAACATTTGGGTGGAAAAAAAAAAAAAAGACATGGAAATTGCGCTTGCCAAAACAAAGAAGTCATAAGGTGAAAATTTCCTTTGTTCTTGTGTGAATTGAGTTAATGTCAGTTGATGTTTAACTTAACGATGAGAACATTGGAAAAGAACTGGACTCATCTCACATTAGGTCATCTCACACCAGTCCTCATTTTCATTTTACTGTTTTGTACAAGATGGAGACCATTGAAATACCTAGGATTGCAGTGTAGTTACACTAGCACGGGTAGCATGTTTCAGTTCAATTCAACATATTTGTTTAGGGACTGCTATGTGCCACATATGTTGCTAATGGATATGGATATAATAATAATTATGTTATGATCCTTGCAATTAATACCCTATAGTCTATTGGAGATGACAGCACCAGGAAGCCCATTGTGATACAATGTGGTTATCACTGTAAATAAAGCCATCATCACAGAAGAAGACTCCTCATATGGTATTAGCCTGGGAATCAGTCGATGTGGGTTCAAGACTTCAATTTGCCGTGGTAAACTTAGGCAAGGTATGATGGACTCTCTCTGCTGTATCTTCATCTATAGTGCTGGGGAAGTAATGCCTTACTTCAGAGATATGAGAAGATACATCAATAATAAATAGATATATAGATGGATATATAGATCAATTACTAGATAGATAATGAGTGGTTCTATGTGATAACATTTGACATAGATAGTGCTCGAGAAAAGTGTTTCTTCTTTCTTTTACCTAATGCTATTGCTAAACTAACCTAAAATACTTCAACATCAAAAAAAAAAGATTAAAAGTACTCAGATTTTTTTCATCGATAATATAGAGGTTTGCTTTGAACACTATTCCATATTTTTATAGCTACTTTATACATTTCAAATCTATCTTATCTTTGGCTCTACATACATTTACCAATTTACCTTTCATGACAACATTTCAATAATCAGAAAGGCCCCCACATTTGTGAATTAAAGGCAATATGCCACATTAGATTTCACTATTATCAGTCATAGCCTCATTAAATGCAATTTTAAAAAAACACATTTCGTTTTAGTGTTTCACAGGAAATATATTTCTTTTGTTTGACTGGAATGTAATTTTTTTCCCCCTATCTCTGCCTTTGAGTATTGAGTTTTTAAAATTCTTTGGATGAGCATATTTTCGCACATATTTAACATCTGTAAAATACTTTTAAAACAATTATTGACTATTCAGAGTACGGTAATTAGCATATGTGTGAAAATATATGATTTGAACATCCACTTGTTAAAACAGTAACAAATATGTATTTTTTGTTTATTTGAAATGTCAAGGGGTCCTTGCAATGTATGTCTTATTACAAATGCTTTTAATTTATATTACAGGTGTATTTTATCATATAATATTAGAATACTTGAAAATGAATTCATTATGCAATACCACATGGCTGGAATTAACAGGAGCCTTCTAGTAGCATATATGAATGTTTTCTCTCAGCTATGTGCTTTACTGTAGTAGGATTAAATGTGAGAATATACTCTCAATTATCAGTGAATTCAAAAGGAAAATATGAGCCATGTTAGAGTGCAAAAATAAATATAAAAAGAAAATTTTAAAACCCTGCATTATATCATCCTCCAGACAAGTCTTTGCCTAAACCACCCAAGATAATTTTTTTCTTCTGTGGTTATTTTATCTTTATGTGCATGGGCTTCAGTGAGTCTTCAGTGCAACTTTCCAATATTATCAGAAACCTGATCATCATAGAGGTTTTGGGGTGGGTGTGTGTGTGTGTGTGTGTGTGCGCGTGTGTGTGTGTGTGTGTTTCTATCTAATTATCATCTTGGGTAGAGTGAGACTGCTGAAAGTGTCACAGCACTCGAGTTTTAAAGGATAAGATGAACCAAAGATTGTGCCCATCTTGAAGTTGGAGAGGGACGCCTGAATGTATATGTGTCTGGAAGAAAAAAAAAAAGAGCAGTTTACTGTTGTAGGAGACATTAATAGCATGACTTAAATGATGCAATCCCAGGACCTCATGCTTTGGAATTTGTGTGTAATCTTAAGGACAATTAGTTGGCATAGAAGCTTCTTGTGTAGGTTGGAAGGGCAGAGGGCTTTGCATAATCTTCATTATCTTTTATCCCCATGAGCCAGATAGTGAAAAGAAAATTGAGTAAGGGAAATTGGAGGAAAATGTGAAGATTCTGTTTTGCTGTAAAAGAGTTTTGAATAGTAGCAAGACTAAACACATATAAATATATTGTGGCATTTCCTGATACAGGAAAAATTCGGGGAGAAGAAGTAGACTAGGTTGAAGGCTTCCTCCTGGAATGTTATCAGTATTGTCAGATGTTATATTAAGCAGATTTCATTTTTGTATGGGAATACAGTTCCCCAATTTTTACATAAAAAGCCATTATTTTACTTATGAGTCTGATTAGTGATATTGGAAAAGGTAAGCGCAAGATCCTGTTTTAAGACACACAAAGTCATCGTAGCAGGCTGTAATAGTCAAAGGCTTCCAAGAAGAGGCCAACTAGAGCTGAATAATGAAGAAAAAACAAGAGTTAGAGGTGGAGTGGAGAGAGTAGGAACAAAAGAGGATGAACGTATGGGAGACAGAGGAGACAGTAGGATGCTTCAAAGAGAGGGAATTACAGTCTGTTCATTTCACTTAGATCTGTCCTGATTCCTGTTGTAATGGAGGAGCAAATGTAGAAAGAAAAGAAAGGGTGGAGAGAGGAAGTAAGGAAAGAAGAAGGTTAAATAAAAGTAATAAGCAAATGCTTAGTAGACTATATTAGTTCTTTTCCACAGAATAATGATATGTTGAATATTTTAAAACTCAAAAAATTATCATTTTCAGGATGCCATTACTTTGAAGTTGTTTTTAAAATATCAGAATGAATTAGCATTTCTCAGTCATCAATCTTATGTATATTGACTGCCTATGATGATTTTTGAGTGCCTGACACCAAATTTACCAATCAGGAGACACAGATAACTAAATTATTTTCATATCTTCAAAGAGCTTACAGTCTAGTTTCATAAGGAATCACTACTTTAACTATTTATTAAAATGCTTATGTTCTTTTTAAAATCATTGCTAACATAATTCTCATTTCCAGTTCCCTATCTTATTTACAACTCCTTAAAGAAAGAAGCAACAGAATGCAGCAGTAAAGAACAAAACGGACTCACATATATAATGGACAAATTGGTGATGGACAGAGGGGAAGCGGGTAGATGCACTGGGAGAATGAGGTGAGGGTTAAAGAAGTACAAATTAGTAGTTGATAGTTGGTCACGGGGATGGGGAGCATGGCAGAGGGAATGCAGTTAGCATTAATATGATGACTTGGTGGAGGGCCAGGGGAGGGAGGGAGAGCAATTGGGGGGATCGGTTTATGAACTATATAGATGTCTAACCAATGTACTATATACTTGAAACTAATTTAAATAAATAAATTTTTTAAAAAAGAACAAGTATTAGTGTGAACATTTTCAAAGCACCAGTGAGTGTTCTTGAATTCTATCAGCCACAGCAGATGGAAGCCCAAAGAGTCTTAGAAACATGAGTTTAAAAATGCGGTTCTTGGATTATGGTGCTTAAAAATGTCTGTGGATAATTTACAGCAATATCTTTGGAATTTCTTTGGCAATCAGAGCCTCTCTATTTCACTTTGTTTAGGTCAGAAAAAAAAGATCAAAAAAACTGCTGTGATGAAGCTGTGCAGATAGAGTTTCTGTATACACCTTCCTCCAGAGTAAGAGTGGCTTTCCAACAACAGATCTGAATACAGTCACTTTCTGCTTCAGAGAAAAAGTTTTTGAACTATGAAGGTGAAAGAAAACCAAACATTTTCTTTTAACTGGAAGAGATATTGTAGATTATCTAATATGAACTCTTAATTTTGTAAGAAAAGAAATGGAGACCAAGAACTTTGAATTATTTATTTAATATAACTGAGTTAGTGACAGAGTTTAGATTATAACCTACATTTTCTGACTTTTGAAACAATGTTCTTTCTTACCATGCTATGCCACCTCAAGTTATTTAGTGCAGATTTCAAAAAAATATATATTAAACCTAATAGATTTCAGAATTTATTTCAAAGGTTCTCAGAGACAAGTTTCAGCAAAATAGTAATTGTGAATAAAATTTGATTCAACTATTTTTAAACAGGTGCTTCCATTTGTAACAAGAAAAAAAAAGAACCTTTCTTTAGTCAATTGCCAAGAATATTATGTGAACAGAAATGCAAATTGGAACATCATTCAGTCCCCTCTCTTCATTCTCTGAAAAACCTTTTGTTTCTAAGTAGAAATTAACTAGAGAAAAGAGCCCCTTCGCCTGAAAGGCGGGCACCCACATTATTAGACTTGCTGTGCTGCCTTCCTCTCTCCTCCTGTTCCTACTTTCAGTATCTAGAAGGTATAATTGCATTTTCCTATGGCATTATATTCTTAATTATGCATTTTCCATTTATTCTGAATAACTGAAGAATACCACCACTACCCACCCCCCAGCCCCCCAAAAAAGAGGGAGAAAGGAGGAACAAGGGTGAAAACAAGAGAAAAAAAGAGAAATCACATTTTGCAAGCTGCTAATCATTGTAAAAAGTCACAAAGGGCATTGGAGAAGGTAGAAAAATGCCATTTAGCAGAGAGAAATAAACATACTCCAGACTACATTGGAGTTGGGCATAGAAGAAAAAGCTACCTGATAGTAAAGTAAGTAGATTGGATAGAGCATGGAAATAAAACCCAGTATCACACAAGGAGAAGAAAAAAGAATAGATTTGGTCAGTCCTAGCTGAATGTATTGAATGAGCCAATATCAAATATAAAGTGCTTATGGCCATTTTTAGCAGCTCCCGCTGATTTTCTTCTGTAATTCAGGAGTGGCCTTTAGTGTCACAACCATTCTTTTTCTTCCTCCTTTCCCCACAACTCTCTGCTAGTTTCTTCGAAAGTCAAGTCTCTGAAGATCTTATTTTCCAAATGGACTCTTCAGTGACCACCCTGATTAGTACAAAGGGCTGCAATACAACCTATCAACTTATAGGCAGAAATAGTATGGTAACTTTTATTTCCAGCTTTAATCTCAGGTTCAAACATAAAGCCTACAGCTACAACCTCAAGAATAGATCAATGTCAAAGGTAGCAAAGGAGGTCAAACTGAATGCAGAGAGAGCTTGAGGCAAGTGAAAATCATACCCAGGTAGCAAGTCATCGTAATTCTACTTCATGAATACTTTACAAAGCAGGGACTGGTGGTCCCAAAACCATTTAAGGCTTTTATTGCTTTGCCAGGCAGCCTGTATAGAATCTCAACTGTCAAACATGAGCACCCTGAGGGCTCTCTAAGGTCGGTAAAGTTTTTAGTTCATTCGTTGTTCTATCTATATAAAAGAAGTTGAGTTTATAATAGAGACTTTTGTGCACTAATAGCTTCATTCCAGATATTAGACGCATGTCTGTAGCTCTGATGCAATAAGCACAAGCATCCACGTTGCGGTGGAAGACACAAGCTATGTACGCACGGTTAGCATTCGCTGTATTTCAATACATTCAACACATTCAAATAAGTTTAGTGAATAAAAGTGGAAAAGTGGAAAAAGAAAAAGAATAAAGGAAGAATGAAAATAAAACAAAAATCAGGCAGGAATGAAAAAGGGTAGGAGAAATAAGAACGGCAGGAAAAGGAGGAAGAAGTAAACTAGAGAAAATCTGAATAAGAGGACAGAAGCAGAGGATCTACTAGATTCAACTATAATGCCACTGAATTGTGAAATTCAATTTTTCAACAGTAAACTTATTTTTCAAGTTAGGCATTGAAATAGATGTCATTATGGGACATGACCTGGCTATTAAATTAAATTAATAAATATTAATAGCCCATTTTGATTTTTAGGACAAGCAGTTGAGCTTTAGTTTGTAAGGAAAATTCATAGCTTATTTTTTATAGTTAAAAATTTGATACGAGAGAATGCAGGGCTAGCAGGTGGGGATGGCCAAGTGAGGAACAAACATAGATCCATATGCAAAAAGATTTTATAGATAACAATACCAAAAACTATTTAGTCTACTATTTTTAATTTAGACATGATATATTATAATTGTGATGAATTATTATGGCACATCTGTTTCTAAAAAGTATTAGCCTTTACTCCAGATGACTGACCTCTATGGTCTTAAATCTATTTTGGGGTTAACTCTGATCTTCTACCAAAAATGAAATATAAGATTTACACAATGAGTGTCATGAATGTGACACTTTCCCTAAACATCACACATACACACACAGACACAGACACCAAATCCATTACTTAATAAAGCAGTCCCCCTAATCGACTCTCATTTCTATTTCTATCTCTATCTTTATTTTCGAGATTCAACATTCAATTATCTAATTTTCAATGTCATGAGAAATGCTTCCATAATCAT
>NW_011888803.1:16361305-16398388 GCF_000151845.1 Pteropus vampyrus
CTATTTTTAATTTAGACATGATATATTATAATTGTGATGAATTATTATGACACATCTGTTTCTAAAAAGTATTAGCCTTTACTCCAGATGACTGACCTCTATGATCTTAAATCTATTTGGGGGTTAACTCTGATCTTCTACCAAAAATGAAATATAAGATTTACACAATGAGTGTCATGAATGTGACACTTTCCCTAAATATCACACATACACACACAGACACAGACACCAAATCCATTACTTTATAAAGCAGTCCCCCTAATGGACTCTCATTTCTATTTCTATCTCTATCTTTATTTTCGAGATTCAACATTCAATTATCTAATTTTCAATGTCATGAGAAATGCTTCCATAATCATTTCAGTGAAAGAACAGAATATAGCCCTCAGTAACTTTCAGAATTCTGTGGAAATCACGTGTAGAAAAACCCTGGAAGTAGATATAAAATGTGTAATGTTAACGTTGGCTGTCTGGTAGGTGATGGATTAGAGACGATTTAGACTTTTTTCTTAATGCTTCTATGAATTTCCCAAATTTTCTACAATTTGGAAATTATTTTAATGATATTGTTATTTAATGAGAATATGTTGTTGGTGTTGTTATTCTTGTCCAAGTGGAAAGGAAAGTGAAGCCTGCATGTCATGCAACAGTAACTAACTACTTCTAAGGCTCTTTGAAACCTTAGGTCTCAATTTGAGACCTAAATTGAGGTTTCTCAATTTTTTTTGTTTTATTTACTTTTTCCCCAGCTCGAGTTTATCTTAGCGATATCTTGACAATGCTTTCAAGAGTGATCAGTACTCTTTAGCAGCCTTCAGGAAGGTCACGTTTCAGTACTAATTTCATTTACAAAATGTGTGCAGATTCAGTTACACATACTATTCTCTTACAACTAAAATTCTAAACTACTTTAAAGAAATAAACCAGCTCGTTTTAAGTATGTCAACGTATTGGACCAAATTGAAAATCCGTAGTCACAATAATTTAATTAAAAAATTGCTTTTTTAAAAATGCCTCCACTGAGCCAAAAAATGAAAATAGAAAACTTCGGTTCACCTGTTTAGCGGAATTTTAAAATGATAAAAATATGTCTGCTATCTAACCCATATGAGCATTACTTTACTCAGGAAACTGGCCATCACCTTTAAAGTATTTATAATATTCATTAAAGTGAAAGAAAAAGGGGAGATAAAAAAGTCTTAGAACATGTAAGAGTTCAAACAATATTTTTACATTACAGTATTACTTATTAATGAATTTAAGATTAATTAATAGACCTATAAATTGGTAAAACAAAGTTACATCTATTTCTTTTTATTTTTTAAGTTCATTAAGGGAGGCTATTGCAAGAAATCCTTCAATATGATGGAGAATTCATCCTCGCTTTGTCTTCACATGTGCAGCAGTGTCCTTTTGTTAAAATTTCCCCTTTAGAGAAGCTCTCATTTCAAATGGAATATGGGCATAGATACAAATACAGGTATAGGTATAGATACAGACAGATATAGAGCATCTAGTATGAGAGAGTAAGGACAGGGTGCTTCTGGTGTAATTTTCTTTTAGAATATTATTGGCTTAAAACCATGTGTTGAGTTACAGAATCAGAATATAGCCCCTGCATCTGACACTGCGGCACTCCTGAAGAAATGTTTGCTCCAACTGCATCTGTTTAGGAACAAAAGGTGGAGAAAGAGATAATGTAAAATCATGAGAAGAATCAAGATATATAGCTAAGGAGGTGAACATGCTAATCTCTTGTATTCGTATGACAGTCTGTAACATCCCTTGTCCACTTAAGGCACATGGTCTTATAGCCATCAACGGTCTCCGTGTGTCATCTTCCTCACAAAAATTTTTCAACGCAGATAATCACAGAAGAGTGGTTATTCAGTGATTTCTCTTTTTAACAATGTTGCATGAGATCATATGATGTTGACCAACGGGAATCACTGGCAAATTCATTATATAAAATATCCTGTTATTCTATAATTTTACATATAATTATAAAGTTAAATTAATAACTAGTAAAGGAAGATAAAGGGAGTGTTTTTTTTTTTTTAACAGAGACTGGTGAAATAGGTTTTTTTTTTCCCTAAAGTGCTTAAAAGCATGAGTTAAAAGCAATGAAAGTGACATGCAAGGAGGTGATATTCTGGTGCTACTGTAAAGCCCAGATGTCCTTGAACTAGCCTGCTGTTTTACTACCGTATGGAAGAAAAATCACCACACGGGCACTTAGAAATTAATTGCTCTACCAAGTTTCTGTACCAGGATGATCTAGACATTATGCATATCTTTCTATCCTTTTTAAAAGAAAAAAATCACACACACACATGAAAAGATTGTTCTCTACCATAAGAGAGAGATTTGGGTCAATAAGTTCTTACCTGGGCATTCTAGCCCAGGTTTCATAAGCTTTTCTTCAGAAACCAAGAGGATGGCATGCTTCAGTAATAGTGGAATGAATTCTGGAGATGAGTTTTGCAGTTTTATCTGCTTTGATAGCAGTCCTCATTTCAAATCTACCTCAGCAATTTTTCCTCTAGAATAGATGAAAATGTTATTTCATGTCAGTGGTAATTCCATAGGTCTTTATACTCTTTTAATATGAATTCCAACATTTACAAGAGTGGAGAGTCACATTTCCTCATTCCGCCAGTAAACTAGTGCTAAATGCACATTCCATCATACTGTTTATGGTTTGTGCATGTGTTTGTGTAAGTGCACATGCACACATATCTCCACCTCCTCCTGGAGTGTTTCCCAATAAAAATGTAAAAATATAAACTTTGCAGCCTGTGTTTCACATTCCTTCTAATAAATCTTGTCCAACATATACAAATCAGCATAGAAATAACTCATTGTTATATTGAGAAAAGAGAGCTCAGAAGAACGTGACTCTCTGAATATATTTTAATTATAAGAAAAATAAATAGAAATAGAAAAAAATAAACTCTTCACAGTATCAAGAGGATAGGAGTCAGAATAGTGTGTCTCCAGAAGAACTCGTGTAATTATTTGTCCTCTACAAATCATTATCAGAGCAGATGTTTGTCTTTTGAGTTGACAAGAAATTCTTTGCCAAGCCAAATAGTGTTGGGAAGAGATTGGTACCTTACAAACTTTCATAGTTTTTTTTTTAAGTTCATGATTTAGTACCTGTGAAAATAGGAGGCTGCTATCCTAGCAAGTTCCAAGATTGATTTCTTCAAGTTCATCCTTGCCAGCCTCATTTGACATGTACAAACACAATCAATATAGTTATACCACAGGTAATCACTCATTAGAAAGACTCCATCCATTTCAAGTGTTACTCGTATCAATTTATCATTTCATTTTCGTGCACGTCAGAATAGTGTATTTACCTTTCACTGGCGTAATTTGAATAGACAAGGTTAATATCAACTTAATTTTCCTTTAATGGTAATTTAAATGGTATACTTTGATAAACATAAAGCTCTGAGTAGTCTGCTGAAGAAATTCAATCACAAATTGTCTCAAACAGAGCCATGTTTTTGAAGGATGGTTGTTCATCCTATTTTGCTTAGTCTCCTCCCTTTTGTGTAGTATAATAACAGACTAATACGGGGCCTGAGGCATGTTGATGAAATTGACATTCACCACCAAACTGAATCTTCTTTTGGTCAAGTCAGTTGCAAGAAATGTCAGTTTTATTATGCAGGAATTTGAATGTCCTGTCTTTCCATAATATAATTGGGAAAATAGAGCATGTGAATTGATATCCTTATTGCTTCTTTGCTTACTTCTCTGTGAAACTCTTATCATCATTCACGAATCAATCTTAGTATTATTAGCTATAAGGCCTTCACTGGCAATACCAGGGTGATCTAGTCATTCCTCTGTGGGCCCAGAACACCTCCCATATCACTTACAGCATGCGTTAGGATTATTTGTTCAAGTGTCTATATCTCTGACTAGACTCTGGTCTGCCTATTCCACAGTAGCTGAGCTATAGTCATATCTCTTTCAGGCACATGCAAAGCTTAGAGGGCACATAAAAAACACTGTATTGATATTAATACTCATTCATAATTTATGTTTAATATATTTTTATCCTGTGGTGAAAATGCAATGTTTTTCTCTTCTATTATATTTCTTGTGTCTATATGTTCCACTCATTAAATACATTTGTTTTCAAGATCTGGATCATGAGTCATCACTTGTGGAAACCTTTATAGTTTAAGAGGTGCTTTCAAAGTAAACTAGCTTGCTGAGAGCTGACATCAATCTGTGAAGATAGGAACTGTAATCCTTATTAGGAAAAAGACAGAGAATGATGACAGAGTATAACAGTAGATGTTTACTTACATACTGTATTTCTTACTTACTTCCTCAACTCCATGTGAGTGAAGATTTGTTTTTATTCATTACTAATTTCTCAACACTTAGATAATCCCCGGACATAGTAGATGATCAATAAATATTTGTTGAATAAATTAATATATACATGAATAAACAAAACATTGCTATGTGGTTATTAAATCAAATCTTACCCAGGACTTCTATGCTTTCTTCATTTATTTCCCTGCCTTTTCTCTCAATGGCTGTTCTAAACCTTAACCACTCTGATCAAGGTTTCCTTTCCCTTCTTCCAGCTGAAAACCTGGAAAACTCATTGTCATAGACAACAGAGAGGCCTTTAGGCAAGAACTCTCTTATCTTCTTGCCTGCACATATCACAAGAGCATTGCAACTTCATCTTTATCCTCCCCTCTCCCCTTCAAAGCTGATCCTCACCATTATTATCTTTATTCCACTCCTCTCCAGTGTCTCCTGAACCTTTTCTCATTAAGTGTTCAATCTTTCCTGCTAAATTAATCTATTTTCTTTATTCTGGCTTTTTTTCTCTCTCTCAAATCTTGAATATGATAAGTCACTCTTACTGTATAAATTGTATTTCTCCTCTTGATATTAGCCTCCTTCTCTTCCTTTACAGACTAGACTCATCTGCATTTCCCTATTCTCTTCATCTTTCAATTTCATATTACTTCCATCGATATATCTAGTTTCTAGCTCACCAATGCCCTATACCGATAATCGCTGAACTCTTAGTTGCTAAAACTAATGGATATTTTCAATTTTTATCTTATTTAGTTTTTGTGAAGTTGGGTTCTTTTGACCTTTTCTTGGATTTTAGAACACTTTTTCTTTCATAACTCCTCTCTGGTTCTACCTCTGTCTTTCTGACCATTGTTTTTCTCTCTTTACATGTCCTTTAAAATGATGGTGCTTCCTGTGCTTTCTAACATTAGTCTTTGGTTCTCTATTTTTTTTCTAAATATGACTTCTTGACAGTCTTATCTATTACAATAATTTAGTTACCACATAAATGCCAGTTACTCTTAAATCTAACTCTGGTGACCTTCTTTACCTCTAAATTATGAATCTCAAATTATAAATTTTCCAAAATTGAATTATTCCCTGAAATTTGTTTAATTCTAAAATTTCATTTTCTTTTAAAATGAATATTACTATCAACACAGTAACCTAAACCAATTTAAATCTTTCTCCTTTTTATGATCTATATATAATTAGTAATTAATTTCTCTCAAATTATACTACTAAATAATTCTTATTTCTTTCTATTTCTCTCCATTTCTACTTCTGCTGCTTTCTTGCAAGTCTTTATCAATATAAAAAATTTTTAAAAGGAAACACCTTGAAAATTATGGCTTTAGATATATAAAATTATATTTTTAGGTATAAGATAACTTGCTATTTCTCTAAACAAAATGAGATCTTAGAAATTATAAACAAGCCAATGTAATAGAAATGAATAAGGTCAAAAATAATCAGCAACACACAGATTTATTTTCTGATTCAGAAAGACATAAAAATGAGAGTAAAAATGTTGATGAACATTTTTTGATTTGGACTAAACTCATAATGTTTGAAAGTGGCTGTGGGTATTTTGACAGACACACTGCAGCGCACTTTACCCACCCTTGGTTTGATTTATTGTAATGTATACATTACAATACAAAGCTGGGACTCAGCAGGTCTTTGATCATTTATATTGCTATTATATGAAATTAAACTGGTATAAAGCTCTAAAAGGAGAGCTCCTAATACCCCAGCTTTACCTATATATTGCAGAACAATAATTCTGCAAATAATGCCCTAAGACTTTCAGAATAGTGAAAACATATTTAAATAAATTACAAGGCATTGTCAAAATTCAGCAGGCTTATGATCTATTCACTACTTAAGTGATGAGAGAAACCTTGGTACCAAATACATTATTTTCCTGACATAATGATAATATTATTCTCATATTTTACCTAAAGCTTCAACTTCAATATTGAAAGAAAAGAGCAAAGCAATACTTACCCCCATATATATTTCTGGAAGAGTGCTACCACACAAATCTGGTGTACTTTTCTTGATAGAAAAACAATAGGGACATATTGTGTCCTCATTAAAATGTCAGGAAGTTGGAGTCATATTTCCACTTCTTCTACTTATTCATTATGTGCCCTTCTGTCACCTCATATACATTGCGATGAAGTAAAACCTGTTTTTAATATTACAAGGTCTCAAGTTGCAGGTGAGGTGGGGAGCAAATGTATTTGTTGGACATATGATAGGGCTATCAAAAATATATGCAAGCAGCTACATAAACTGTGAAACATAAGTCAAGTTCATTTTGCTACAGTGTAAAAATATAACTTTTTTATGAAGATGAAAAACTATGAGAAATTTGGCATATTACTCAACTAATCCTAAAACCACAATATTGAATCTCTTTCTTGACCTCTTGGAATTATTTATTGATAGTAAAAAATGTATAGTATAACAATGTTTAGCACACATAATTTTTAGCAGCATTAAAATTTAGTGGTTCAGAACATATGACTTATAGTGAAAAAATCATGTGTTTGAGTTCTAACCCATATCTGCTTTTGTGTGTTTATGGACAAGTTACAATCTGAGCTTAAAGTCTCTTGAAGCTGAAAATGCCTATAATAAAAATACCAACCTCATAAGTATGTATGTGGTAGTGAATGTAAAGTGTTTAGTACATAGCAAAATCCCTGGTAAATGTAACTTAATCTTTAGGTTATTATTATCACAGAGATTCAGTTATAAAGATAATCAATAACACCATTCTTTAAAGGCCAAAGTGAGGACAGAGATGATTCTGAATATAACACCATGTTGTATATGCAGATGTTCCTTTGTTACAGCCAAACTTTTATGATTCATTGGTGAGAGAGCAGCAACATAAATGTATAGAATCTTAAGAGAGTTCTTTAATAGAATTTCAAAAGAACTTGAATTTGCAAGACATCAACACGAGAGGAACAACTTTTGTGGATTTGTAGAAATAGTGGAGATAAAATGAAGAGGGTCTGGATTTCCTTCTGCACCTGTGGAGATAGAGCTTGAGATGTACAATTAGCAAGTTATTGCTGGAAGTGAGTCATGGACAAAGGGACATAAATTATAGGATGATGTACTGTTATGAAGTGGAAGAAAGTTGAGCAGAAGAAAGCCAGAAAATTCACTTACTTGAAGATTTATCTTTGCATTCAGTGTAAGAAGTTACTTAGAAAAATTTAGTTGTTAAAGAACTGGAGGCAAAAGAACTCCCAGTGCAGGGGAATGGACCTGTAGATTCGGGAAAGAGCAGTTTCCCTGCAGCCATTCCCCTTTCCCCAAAGGCAGAAAACCAGCTGACCCAGGGCTCCTCAGAAGACCCATCAGCCTTTCTGCTTCCATGAATGCACATTAGTTATATTATTGTCTAAAAATATTTGCTTGCTTCCTATCTCGCAGGGACAGAGGAAGAATTAATGGTATGAATTTTTTCAAGCAAGTCAAGACCCCTAGAGACATGCAACATAAATATCTTATGATTGTACACGTTATTCCTTCAACTTGTTTTGTACCTGATAAATAGGAAAAGAAGATGTATGATTTATCTTGCAAACTTATTAATATTTCTTTTAAAATAAAGTCAGATTTCATTAAGTGTATCCTTTGGATTTTGAGAAAACGTAAATTTTTAACGAATCGTTTTTACCTGTTTTGTGTCCTCATCAGTGATTTACATGATAAACATATTCTTATTGCATATCCTCATATCTAATATATTTTAATCCTTGGAAATAGCCAATACAAACATTCTGTTTCAACGTTATTTTTTTGTTCAAGCACATGTATTCTCTCTTTACCATCCTATAGACTCCCATCTCTTGTAAAAAATATAAAAAAGATCTGAAGTAAAGTGGAAATACATAAAAAAAATTCTATAAATACCTATAGGTTCTTAAATAAACCATTATATTTTTCTTCAGTAAAAAAACATATTTTATGCTCGGCGACTTGAGCCAATACATTGACATTAACCTCAGTTAAAGAACAACAGCAGCAAGATATTTTAATAAGATGAACAGACTGCTGACCAGTAGAGCCAGCGCCTTCCTAATGTATGTGCTCCATCCTGATTCATTTAGAAGGCGCTTACACACGTGTTTTTGCATATCTGTGTTAACCTATTCTGTTTATGAGGAAGGGAAACTTTCTGTAGCAGTATGCTGTGGATATTTTTCCCCTCAGAGCACCAATGAATTATTTAGTACTTGATTTGTCCAAGAAAAGCTTGGCTACACTACGGTTGCAGAGTTATGCTGTAGAAATAGAATATTGTTTAAGGAATTATTGGTGCAAAAAAGGCAACTAAAGCAGAAGGCACAGTTGGTTTTCCAAATATACATACACAGCACTCTCATTTATCATAATTCAAGAGCTTTATGGGAAAATTCTAGCGTGTTTGCCTTTATAAAACTGTCTTTATGTTCTATGTGCATCTGTTGGCTGGCATTTCCCCAACCCCCTTCTCTGTAGCCTTCTGTATTAATTTTTTAAGGGTCTCCTTTTGTCACATATTCAAGATAAGAAGAATATTTCTTTTACATCATCTCCTATTTCTTAATACTTCTCAGTATCATAGTAGATAGAATTATCTATATAAGATGCATTCAATAACATGTTTACTTCTTTTAATGTTTTCTAGAACCATATCATTACTTGTTTTTGATTAAAAATATGTAATTTCTTCCCCTCCCCACAATGACTTTTTAAAACTGGCAGTTTTCATTATTTTATCTTCTTGTATACTAGGATCCTAATCCAGACAGTCCTTACTTAGCTTGGTTGTGATATGCACAGATTTCAGTTGCCCTGTTTTATTTAAATAACACTGGGGCTCCAATGACATGCTCGAATTTCAACTACCACGGTATATTAAGTGTGAGTAATTGCATAAAGTACAAACTTCGCTGCTAGCTTTTCAGCCCACAAATCACCACACAGATAACAGATGAGCATCATAACTGATGATCAATCACGTCACTTCTTTCAAAGTCTGTTGATGATTGGTCCCTGCACAGCTGTTGTTCAGTTTATACAGACGGCAAAGCATGTCGTTGTTTCTATTTCTTTTCTCTCAGTGCTACAACCAGATGACATTATATAACAATAGATACTTGGAGTTGGGAATTGGCCAACAAACATGAAAGTGCAACAAAGAAACAAAACATGATAACATTGGGAATAAAATTTGAATTGAACATAAATGAAATTCTAGAAGAAATAGCTGATTCTAAGAATGTTGACCCTTGACTCTAAACTCTAGACTCACTGTCTGGACTGCAGATATGCAACGAGAGACACTTCCTGAAAGCAAGATTATTGATGTAAATAAGAAAAGTGGATGCGATAAAAAAGGGTAAAGATGTCCCAGAACAAATGACACTTACATAAAGCTTCATATAAAAGGAACTCTCAGTTATTTCATATCATGGCAGAGCAAAAAATAATGTTAAAAGCTAATAGAAACTTAGAAAGGAGTGTGATGATTCACTAAGGTATAGAAAAGATTCTTACTCCTTATTGTAATTTATACTATGAGAAAAAAGCAAGTACTTTTCAAATGACTCTTGATAAGTGCTTTACAAAGGACAAAAGCACACGTTTTCAAAGTTTCTAATGTTTAAAATTATAATGTACTAAATAAATATTAATTTTAGTATTTTTATTCCTCTTTACACTTTTAGCTGATATTAAGAGAGTTTTTTAAAGGGTTAACACTATTTTTAAGGTTTACAGAACAGTTGTATTATTTTTCATTGCTTATTATAATCACATTGCATGGCTTTAGTTATCACAGTCATTTTTACACTGTGCAACATTAGTGTGCAAAACAAGTGTCTTACTTAAAAGTTTAAAATACATTCATGAGCTGCTTAATGATGGAGATACATTCTAAGAAATGCATCATTAGGCAATTTCATCACGGTGCGAACATCATAGAGTGCCCTTACACTAATCTAGCTGGTATAGCACACTACACACCTAGGCTACATGGTATAGCCTCTTGCTCCTAGGCTACAAACCCATACAGCATGTTACTGACAAAACAGCATGAGATTGATTCAAACAGAAGAGAAAATGATGTGATCAGAGACATGAAAAACACAAGGGATGTGAGGCTGCTGCCAGCATAACACAGCATACTGTTTTACTGCAAACATTTTTTTTTATAAGTAGAAATATTACACTCTAAAATAACAATAAAAAGTATAGTATAGTGAATACATAAACCAGTAAAATAGTCATGTGTTATCATTATCGAGTATTATGTTCTATACATACTTGTATGTGCTATACTTTTATATGACTGGCAGCACAGTTGGTTTGTTTACACCAGCATCATTGCAAATAAGCAAGTAATGTGTTTCACGATGATATAATGGCTACGGCATCACTTAGTCTTAGGCTATAGGAATTTTTCAGCTCTATTATCATTTTTATTATTATCATGAGACCTCCATTGAAATGTCCTTCATTGACCAATGTCTGACTATATAGGAAAGTTGTACTTCTATCAGTTCAGTATCCTAGATTGAAAACTTTATTAAGTGTGTGAAGTACTTAGTGTTTCTTAATGTCATATCGTATACTTAATGACACATTTACTGATAAAAATCAAGAGTATACTTTGTTCTGAGGCCATTTTGTAAAAATGTTCTGTGTAACTGATATTCCAGGAAATTCAAATCAAGAAAGTCACTGTCTAGGTGCCAAAATCATGACCTCAATGGAGACTAGAGTGCTTCCATTACTTTTCCAGGTTTTTAAGTTGTAACAAATGAATAGCATTTTGTTATGTAAACTTTTTTAAAATTTGGGATATGTTACCCATTTGTTTCTAAAGATTCTCCAGGTTCCATTATAAATCACATCTCTCTCTCTTCATACTGTTTCTTTAAACTATTGTTAGGAATAAAAAAAATAAAAACATTAAAATTAAAATAAATAAGACAGCCATATGAAGAATGCCTCTGCAATTTTTTTTTTTTGCAATATTGCAACTGAAATTATTTTCATTAAGATGCTTATCCTTTATAAAGCTTTTAGGTGTAAAGTTTTCTTATGCAGTTCAGGATGAAGGATATCAAAAAAAAAGTTTTGAACAGGTTTGAACTTCTGTGTCTGTATTCTCTACTGTTTCTGTAATTAATTTCCATAAACTTATTAGCTTGAAACAACATAAACTTATTATCTTACAGTTTTGGAAGTCTGCAGTCTTATAATCAAGGTGTGAGCAGGGATCCATTCCTCCTGAAGAATACAGGGAAGCATCCATTTGCTTGCCTTTTCTAACTTCTGGATTCCTCTTTCTAGTCTTTGCATGTCAGAATCAGCAACAGGGTGTGGAATTCTCATGCTGCCATCACTCTGCTTTTTTGCACCTGCTTTTAAGAACTCATATGGTCAGATTGGGCCAACTCAGACAATGCCCATCTTGATCTTAATCGTAACGACAATTGTAAAATCCCTTTCGTTATGTAAGGTTCTGAGAATTAGGACATGGGCATCTTTGGGGTCCATTATCCTGCCTACCGAAGTATGTGGCAATGAGAATAAGAAAACAATTATGTTACTCCTGACTCATTTTCTGCAAAACTCTGAGCTGCAAAACATGCTCAGTTGTCATAATTTCAGATTATGCTTTTCCTTCTTGATTTTTTTCTACCATTTCCCCTTTGCTATCTATTCTCCGCTCTTATTGTGTTAAGGTCTTTATTGTACCTGTGCTTTTACTACAAACTAGTAGTTATTTTAATTTTTCCTTTACTAATGAATAAAGTTAAACAAAAATAATATTTACAATGCTTACTTAATACTTCAATCTTTTAATTTGCCAAATAATGATTTTAAAAGATAGAACAAAAATGTTAATTTTAACACACACACAAAAAAATGGAGGATGGACATGATCACAGAATAAAAGACATTTCTTCTGAAGAAAATAGAATGCCAAACACAATATTTAGCTCTCTATATATCCTCATATCTCTAGTTTCATTAAAATTAAAATGCAGAGAAATAAGGTTATATTTTGATTTACCATTTGTGTAATTTTTTCTTCATGTGAATATGTTGACTTGATATATATCAAATAATGACACCTGAAGTGGAGACTGAATGACCAAACTATTTTGGTGTCTTATATTTATTCTGTTTCACATAGATAAACTGATGAAAATGGGAGAAACACACTTCTACATCATTAAATTTTGAATATTTGTTCTTCAGATAAATATTTAGCTGATTCTCCCCTAAAATTTCTGAAGACTTTGGTATCATGTAGATACCACTTTATGAATGTTCAAAATCAAAATTATACATGGGGATATAACTGTATTTCCTTGCAAAATGCCGCCACTTTTATGACTTAGTAAAAAGCCCAAACCAGTACTGCTTTGCTGAGGTGACTACAAAGGTATTAAAAGAGATCATTTTTTTTTTCTACCAGTTACAAACTTCACACACCTTCACTTCCCTCTCCCCACCTTTTTTGTTGTTGTTGGAGCAGCTGCCTGCCCTCACCTATCAATTCTTGCTCCCAGGAATTTAGACTTGAAACATGGAGAGATTGAATCAGTTAGTTGGTGGCACTAAAGCTGGAGCTCACATCAGGACTCGGCTGGAGTTATTGTTTCCTGTCACCTGTAAGAAGTAGCAGAAAAATCTAGACTCCCAAGGAAGAGAGTGAAGAGATGCTGAGAGGAAACCAGTGGTTATAAAACAGGCCACTAAAGTGAAAGAGAAAATCAACCGTGGCTTTCTGGGACCACTCCAATTTGTTTCCAGTGCCTGGTAAAACCCGGTTTTATATTTTCGACCTTGAGTTACATGTGTTCTTTCTAATAAACTCCTATTTTAGATAGAGCAAGATTTTTGTTTTTGTCATTTGCAAAAATGTTAATCTCTGTGAAATCTTCTGCTATCTAAATTATAAAATAAACTATTTTAATGGATATGTTGGAGTCAATTAGGCATTTCTGATGTAACAAATATTTAATGAGTGCCTGTAATGTATCATATACAGCATTGAGCTATAAAAGGAAAAAAGACATGGTTTCTACCTGGTGAAGTATTTTTTTGCGAGATGAATGAACATAGGTCTTGCTTTAGATCAGACAGAAGAAACTCCTCTTTATTGGTCATTTTTAATATCTGGTGAACTTTCAGTATTCAGAACAGTGCATTTCCATATTAATAAAGCTTGAATGTACTGCAGCAATTTTTATGATCATTCAGATCTGTCCAATTTTAGTTCAACTTTTTTTTTTTTAATTTAAATAAAGTGGAGTGAGCATATGAAAGGAGTGATGGAAATGTGGTAAATTCAATCAGAAGGATTTCTCTTTGAGGAGAATTTACAAGTGCTCCATGAAACCCAGTTATACTTAGATTTGAGGAAAAAAAATATTTGAGAGAAAGGGCTATTGGAGATAATCATGCTGTTTTCTCTGTCTCTGATGTCAAAGTCCTTTTTGTCCTGTAGCATACTGGTTAGGAGCTGAAGCTCGGAAACCAACTTATGAATTTTGAAGTTTGGTTCTGCCATTTTCTCAATGAATGCTTTTATTATTTGCTCTTGATTCCTCATTTTTAAAAGGGCATATACTAATATCTACTCATATAATCATTTTGCAAATAAAATAAGATAAAAAATATAAAATCCTTAAAATAGGTAGTACCTGGTATATATTAGGTATTGAGTACATAACAGCTGTTATTATTCCTGTTTTAAAATACATACCAGAAGCACATAGCACAGTCAACATGCTCAAACCAAGTAGAAGAATCATGGGAGTCTGGACTCATTATATAATTTAGGGACTAAGAGATGAACAGTGCTACAAAATATAAATGTATGTATAGTAACTAAATTATGTACAGTATCTTGGAGTAATTTATAAACCATCTCTCAAAAAACATGCTCAAACCAAGTAGAAGAATCATGGGAGTCTGGACTCATTATATAATTTAGGGACTAAGAGATGAGCAGTGCTACAAAATATAAATGTATGTATAGTAACTAAATTATGTACAGTATCTTGGAGTAATTTATAAGCCATCTCTCAAAAAATAAAAACAAATCTTTTATTCCTCTTTCATTCAGCTTTGCTATTTAGTAAAAATCGGTTTGATTGTTATTCACTTGAACATTCATTTTCTCCATGCAGTAATTAATGGAAAAGAGATGTTTATGCCTTAGCTTTTTTTCCAGAAAAAAAGATGTTTAGGAAACAGAATAAATACAGATTTACTTCTGACAATAGTAGTTTAGCTAGTAAAGTTATATGCTAAGTTATTCCTTTCGTGTGAAAGTTATACAAATATATGAATTTATTTGATGAATTGAGGTTTATTGAATGTGATATAAATATTTATAAAACATGATTGTATCATATACATAATTTATATATATACATATATATTTTGTATGTGTAATGGAAAATGTACTGAGGACTAAATTTTGCACATAAATAATGCTGAGAAGTTTAAACACATCCTTTTCAAAAATTAGAAAATAAGACCAGGAAATATACCTCAAAAATCAAAGATAAAAAAACTTAAGATGAGCCTCTAGGATGATTCAAAATGTCTACTTAATGAGAAGGATTCGAATATTTTAATTACTAATTATATATAAAAATGAAAATCTTTATAAATTGATACACTATTATACTATTAATATGTTGTATCATCCAAGGAAACATATCCTTAGTGTTATTTTAACTTTCCCTCCTTGTATTAATCAAGTTTTGATGACTATGACTTAAGGCCTGAAAATATTATGGTAGAAAACCTTGGCAGAGGGAAAGCCAGATGATATGTGCATAGAATTATTTATCGTGTTGTCACTAAACCCTAGGGAAGTGCAGTTCCAGCTAATTTATTACAACGTTGTTTTCATCTTGACTGGGCACTGGAAGGACTTAACACTGATGCTATTGCGCTATGATCTTTACTAGAGCAGCGTCAGTGACAATGCTACTTCCCTTGCACATTTTTTATGGCACTTATTTTTCCCTGAGTCTGTTCTCTTTCCTATACATTTAAGAGCATTCATTAAACTCAATAGAAGCCAAGGGCTATATGTGTGCGGTGAGGACATAGAGTAAAAGGTAAGGAGGTTGAAGCAAATGAATGCTGCCCCAGAACTATATGCTTGTTACTTGCGAATGTGACTTATTTAAGCCCCTAATGCCTTATGTAGGGTGACTTGATAAAGAAGACCTCCAAAAGTTGTGGCTATTTGTGAAGATGAGAGAAGAAGGTTCAAAGTGATATTGAACTACTAGAATCTCACTTTCTCTTTCTTATATAAATGCAAAGAAAAATAAAATTGTGGTAGTAAAGAATGGTGGGTTGGAAGTCACGAAGTCTAAGGAACTGCCCATTTTTTTCCTCTCATACAGTCAGAAAGTAGCTCATTTCAAATATTCATTTAGGATTTAGCCTCCTCAAAGAAATTGCAAACCAGAAATCAGAATCCATTGTGGCTATTTCCTGAAATGTGTCGTGTGTGTATGTGTGTGTGTGTGTGTGTGTAATATATGTGTGTGTATATATATATATATACATATATATATATATGTATATATATATATATTTGCACAAAAAAGCAAAACACTGAAAATGTTTAAGGGTTCTCTCTCTTTCCTATCTATGCACTGTTATAGACTTTATCCAAAAGAATGAGAATTTGCATGGAAGAGTGATGTTTTCATGCAAAGAAAAAAAAAGTCCATCTTCTAAGAACTTGAAATAATATTAATAATACATGCTGTCTAAATATAAGATATATTTATACATTTAGAAATTGTTTACACATCTGCTATTCTATAAAATATGTCTAATAACATCTTGAAACATAGTAAAGTGGCTCATCTTTAGCAGCTAAAGTGACAGATAACAAAGTTAAATGACCACTTAACTAGTCATGGCCACAAGTAGAACTGAGGGCTAAGGTTACTAAATTGTGTGTTATATCAGATATTATAATGGGAAATTTGTATCTGTGCAACATTAGTGCAAATTCATGTCTCTATGATGGTTCACATCATTCAGCAAGCCCCTTGCCTACAGGATAAAGTTCAAGCTCCTAGGCAAAAGAAAAATGTCCCTCTTGAAACTTTAGCCCAATCCACCATTTCTCCTGTTTCATATTTTAGAATTTAGCAGAACTAAACCTCTTGCAGTTTATCCCACATAATTACTATTCAGAGATCTTTGCTTAAGTACACCTCATTTTTGGAAAGTTTTGTCTTTTCTTTTTCTTTTGTTCAGCTATTTGCCTATCATGTAATCACTTTTCACCTTGTATGCCCTACTCCCTGTTATTGTCCCTAATGCCTTTAACCAGACTAGATTATTTATTCTCTGCTAATCTCCCATAATTGCTGTACATGCATACATCTTTCTACTCACTATTGTTCTAAAATTAGCTGTTAGTAGATGTATCACCTACCCTAGACAGTGACTTCAAGAAGGCAGAGAGGATGTTCATTCTTTTTTTATAGTTTGAGCACATAGCCAGGTGCCCCAGCATATATTAAAAATAATTGGTGAATGTATCTATAAATTAACAAACTATTTTTTAATGCAATTACTTAGCTGGTTAGAGGGCATCCATTTACATGGTTATAGGTTCAGTGTACTTAGGAACCAGTGAGTTACATCATCCAAGAAAGTAATCTAGCTCCAGCTATATTTCTTCTCTCTTAGGATGTATGGAACATCTCAATAACATTTATGGAGCTTCTCCTAAGTAGCAAGCATGATTCTAGGTTCTGGAGAGTCAGGTGACAATGTAGATGAATGAAAAGCAAATAATAAAACTAGAAAAAAATCTTCAAATATCACATCCTTCTGATAGATGATTAGTAACATTAGCATAGTAAGCCAAGAGATTACATTTAGCATTAGAAAAAAGATCAATATTTCTCTGAAATTATCAAGGTCAAATCTTTTTTTATTGCAATATTAAAGGGTTGTTCTAACCCTTTCACTAAATACTGAATTTTCATTAATCTCAGTATTCGAGTTGGGGAAAGTTATAAAATAAAGGTCTTGGGAAATTATTTTGATACTTTTTCTAATTATAAACATAATCTTTCTCCGATATACTTATTGATTAAAGGCATACAAATAAATAGGTGAATAGATGCAAACATATTCTACCTAGGATTACTACCTTATTTAACCTTAATATAAAAACAAAAATAATTAGAAGTAGAATTATCAAAATTTTACATATACCAACAACAAAAAACCATGATTCCCAAAGGTTTTTAGTAATTTAAGTTATAGACTATTGAAGGTTATAACGTCTTCTCTCAGAATTTTCCTATCATATACTCTCGAACCAAATTTATTCATTTCTGTACAAGTTAAAAAAATATGTTTAAAATTTCAAAATAATTCATGTGTTTTATTTTGCTTCTTGATTTTTAAAAGTCTTCTAAATTAAGCACATCAATTTCCTTAAATGAGATTTTTGTTATCTCCTCTTTTTTCTTTTTTTGACAAATTTCTCTACAATTGAAAGCCTTAATAGACTATGTTGTAAAAATATTTAGAAATCTCTTGTAAAACCAAATATGGGCTTAACAAAATAGAGAATCTTATTTGTACAAATGTCCTTGTATAGATCTCTTGTTCCTCCTTCAAAATCCTCTCTACAACATTTTTTAACTCAGCATTCGTGCCAAAATCAGTCTCATACAAGCTCTAACCAGTTTCGCACACGTGCAATCAGACAGCGCCTCATCTCAGGCCAGCATTGTATTTCCTTCCTGGGACTTCTCTAAGATATGGTAAGTAATCACCGGCAACCATTCTACATTCATGTATGAGCAATCCACAAGGTCAGGGACACTAATGTCCATGGGGCTAATCTTGACTGATGGGATAGAGGAGTCAATATATCACTGTTTTCTCTATCCTGCGGGGTGGAAAGTTCTGAGGTATATTTAATAATACTTCTCATAAATTCCTGGATGATATCAAAACTACAAAATTTCTCATCTATGGAAAATTGGGAGATGCAATGGTGGGAGATGAAGCATTATCTAACAATGGTTTTTAAAGTATTATCCCTGAAACAAGCAGCATCGTCATCAACTGATAACTTGTTACAAACACGAATTACTGTTCCCCACACAAAACCTATAGAATCAGAAACTCTTGGGGATGCAGTCAGCCATTTGTGTTTTAATAAGTCCTCCGGGTAATTCAGATGCACAGTGAACTTTTTAAACACTAAGTTATATGATAACTGTGGTACTTAACAGTACAGAGGTATTCATGAATAGAAAGATTGTGAAGCTTAGAGCCTTTTGTTATTGTTTTAGAAGCCCTAAAAAATGATAAGCCAAGTTCAGATAAATATCATGTTTTAAAACCAGTACTTCCATAGTGGTATTTATGGAAACTTCCATATCATATAGCCAAGGGGCTGACTGTTGAAAATAAGGTCCATGAAATAATTGTAAGTGTGAGAGATCTTGCAAAGTAACTGAAAGCTTAGTCTCCATAGAGAGAAGTTGTGTTAAAAATCAGGGCTTTATAAGAAAAGAATGTGATTCTGAGACCTGGAACAGCCATATATAAGTGACTGAGACTGAGAATCACCCACACACACAGACTGAGAATCACACACACACACACACACACACACACACAGATAGAGATATACTGGTAAACATACATACGTGCATTTGTCTATGAATGCATATGTTTGTGTATGTGTGGATAGAGGGACAGATAGACAGATAATAGATTCCAACAAGAAAATTCAATTTCCTAAATTATTTTAAAATAGAGGGCAATCTTTATTTTTCTCCCCGAGGATTCTTAGCATGCCATGAATAAACCCAAGCTAAACTTCCTGCGGCCCTGATTCCATCTTCTATTTCCTGTGTAAGGTGAAAATGTTACTTTTGTCACTCTATTATCTACAGTGGCATCTATTTTCACCTCTATTTAGAAAAATAGAGACCTCAAACAGATAAGAGAACCCTAGGTCTAGCTCCCAGCAGAAATAAACTGTTATTTTTCTGTTCCTCTTCTAATGTTTCTAAATCAAGTATGTTAGCAGAGACAGAGACCTAACATGGGGACTCTTAGGAAAAAGCAGATTATACTGTTAGGGCTATGCTGCCTAGTATGCCTAGTAGCCACACGTGCCTACTGAACACTTGAAATGTGGTTAAACCATATTGAAATGTGTCATAAAGGTAAAATACATATCAAATTTCAAAAGCAGTACAAAGTAATGTGAAATATCTTGTTAATATTTTATATTAATTACATGGTAAAATGATTTATGTTAGACATATTGAACTAACTATATTACTAAATTTAATTTTCATTCATTTTATTTGAACTTTTTTATATGAATATTTGAAAATTTAAGATTATATCTATGGTTCGTAATATATTTCTACTGGAAAATACTGATGCAGACGATTTCCAAATATTTGGAAATTAAGCAAAATTACTTCTAAATTATGGTTAAGAAAGAAATCACAAGAGATATTCAAAACTATTTCAAACTGAATGAACATGAGAGTATAACAATCAAAATTTGTAGAATAATGAATCAACACTTTGAGGGAAATTTTTAGCTGATTGTGTACTTACTAGAAAATAAAAAGATGTAAAAACTATTATGTCAGGTTTTACGTTAATAAGTGAGAAATGATACCAATTTTAGGAAGAGAGAGAAACTTCTAAATTCATTTTTATGAGATTTGTGTAACTGTGAAATAAAGCCCGACAATAATTCAGGCAAAGAAAATAATTTCAGGGTTTCAGATCAGAAATTCTCATGATACAGATGCAAATCTCTGTAGAAATAATAGCAAACTAAATCTACCAATACATAAAAAAAAAAAAAACAATAATATATCATGACCGGTGGGATTTAACCCTAGAAATGTACAGTTAGTTTAGTATTAGGAAAATAAATTGATGCAATTCACTATAGGAACAAAATAAAAGAGAAAAATTCTATGATTATCTCAACCAATGCTGACAAAAACCCTTGACGAATTCTAAACACCCATTAATAATAAAAACTCTCAGTACACTAGAAACCTATAGTTAACTTTATAATAGTGAAATATTGAAGTTTTCCCAAATTTGGTAATAAGAAAGAATATTTTACTCTCAGACCTAAATAATAGAGAGAAATACTATATACTATATACATGGATCTGGAGACTCAGGATTTTCAATGTACCCTTTCTCCCCACATTTCCTTAGAGATCGAATTCAATCCCAATCAAAATTTCTGCATTCTTTTGGCAGAAATTGACAAGCTGATTCTATAATTTGTATAAAAATATATACGACCTAGAATAACCGAAACCATTTTTAAAAGAACAAAATTGAAAGCTTTACATATCTGATTATGAAACTTACTGTAAAGCTACAATAATCATGAGAGTGTGTAACGGCATAAGCATAGACAAATAGATAAGTGTAACAGACCTATAAATCACAAGTAGACCTATAGAACTAAATTATGGATGTACCATCAATTCAACTTAATGGAGATTTTATTTTAACAAATGGTGCTGGAACAACTAGATAGTTTTATGAAAGACAAGGACTATGACCACTATATAACTTAATACACAAATTTAATTCAAGTAGAATCATAAGGTAATATCAAATTGGAACAATAATACTTCTAGAAGGAAACATAGGAAAATGTCTTCACAGTTTTGGAGTAAATAAAGTTTTTTTTTAATAGGCTGCAAAAAGTACAAAAATGAAAAGGACATAAAATAAAACTGGTAAATTGGACTCCATCACAATCAAAATTTTCTAGTCACCAAAAGAGATTACAAACAATGAAAAATTATGCGTGCGTGTCCAGAAAATATTAAAACAAACAAGCAACAACAACAAAAAAACTCCTACGTATTAACAATAAGAAAACAAGTAACCTATAGTGACCAAAAAATACCTATATCCTAATCCCTGGAACCTATGAATATGTTACTTTACATGGCAATAGTAATTTGTAAATGTGTTTAAATTAATGGTCTTGCAAGAAAAGTTTTTCTAGATTATCTAGATGGGCCCAATATAATCACAAGAGTTCTTAAAATCTGAGAATCTTTTCAGTGCTGCATTCAGAGAAAAATGGAGATGTGACTACAAAGAATGAATAGAGTAATACAATGTTCCTGCATTTGAAGATGGAGGAAGGGGCCATGAGTAAAGGAGTGTGAGCAATCTCTGGAAGCTGGAAACAACGAAGAAAGGTATTCTCCCGTAGAGTCTCCAGAAGGAACATGACTCTATGGCACTTTAATTTCAGTCCAAACACACCTATATCAGATTTCTAACCAACAGAACTGTGAGCTAATAAATTTTCATTGTTTTAAAACACCAAGTTTATGGTAATTTGTTATAATAGCAACAGAAAACTAGTACATGACTCAATAAAAATGGACAAAGTCTTCAACAGATACTTCACAAAAGATAAAAGAATGACCAGTAAGCACCTCAAAAGATGCTTGACTTCATTATTCTTTGGGAAAATGCACTAAATCCAGAACGAGATGTCATTCTACTCCCACTAGAATGAGTATTATTATAAAACAAAACAAAACAGTTAATATACAATATTGATACTATGGGTTGAATGTTTGTGTTCTACCAAAACGCATATGTTGGAGCTCTAATCCCCAACATGATGGTATTTGGAGGTGGAGATTTTGGGAGGTAATTAGGCCATGAGGGTAGAATCTTCATGAATGGGATTAGTGCCCCTATAAAAAAATAGACAGGTGGGAGAAAATCTCTCTCTGCTATGTGAGGATACAAGAAGGTTTTAGTCTGCAAACCAGAAAGAGAACGCTCACCAGAAACCAGATCAACTGGCACTTTGATCTTGGACTTCTTAGCTTCCAAAACTGTGGGAAATAAAAGTTGTTGTTTAAGCGGCTCAGTCTGTGGTATGTTTTATCATAAGCAGTCCACAGTAAGATATAATTGGCAAGGATGTGGAGCAACTAGTGGGACTATAAAATGTCAGCATCATCTGTAGAACTTCTCAGCAACATTATGATAAAGTTAAATACATATCCTATGACCTGGCAATTTCATTCCTAGGTATTTACCCCAAAGAAATGTAAACATATGTACACAAAGACTTGTGCAAGAATTTTCATAGCAACTCTGTTCATAATTCTTGAAAACTAGAAAACACAGTTGCATCATAAGGGACTGGATAAACAAAGTGGTATATTCCACAAAAATATTAACCAATAATAAAAATAAAGGTACAACTAATACACACACACACACATACATAGAGGAACTTCAAAAATATTATATTGAGTGAAAGAAGTGATATAATGGAGTATGCATTTCTATAGCTATAAATAAGACTAATTTAAATTTAAGTTAAATTATCTCCCAATTTAATACGATAGACTTTAGAAAGCCTTGAGTTTGTAGAGAATTGATGAGGAAGGGATTTTAGAAAATCTTCTAGGGTGATATAAAAACAGTCATATCTTGTTTAGAATGTTAGTTTCACTTGTATATAAAACAGTCAACGCTCCCTGAAACTGAGTGACCATTTGAGCATCATTATCCAATGAGGAATTGGGTGACTAATGTAAAAACTCACCCAGGTAACATTTTTTCCCTGATAATTTTTCATTCTACTCTCTGTATATTTGCTTCTTTAGAATATATTTTCACATCAACTAACTGAATGCAAGAATTTGTCTCCTGCTCTGCTTGGGGAGAAGCCAGGATGTCACTACATTAAACATAACTCTCTCTCCCTGATAATACATATGTTCTGTCTTAATACTGACTCTTGTAGCTGTGGTACTTCAAATAAAGTGGTTGCCTTTATAGTGTAATATTTATGTATAATAACTTGATTAAAACTTATGTACATATTTCAGATATATGTAATGTAAACATCATAATCAGAAATCACTGACAGCATTTTAAAGGTCAAATTTAATTTAGCATGCTTTATATTTTAGCTTATTAAAGTAACCACAGAAATAATCGTTTTGTCTAATGGCATTTCTTTGAAACTGGTAAACATCTCCTATCACATTATAATGTTTAGGTCCTGATTTGTTATAATATGTACTTTGCCTGTTCCTTTTATATTTACATGTTAAAATCAATAATACAGTTTACATCTTCAGATACCTTAGCTATAATGTCTATCAGTTGAAAACCAAGAGTTTTAAACTTGAAAGCTTCATCATGGCTAAACTTTAGTTTACATTCAAATAGTATTTTCTTACTGCAGTCTAGGCTGGTATAATGCCAATTGCGTGAAGTAGCTCAGTGTATTTTCATTTTTTTATTTTTATAAAAATATATTCTTAAAGATGCCACCTCTCCACTGAGAGCAACTCCCATTCAGCTGGTATTAATATTTCCTCGCTGTTGTATAATTGAAAGAAGAAAGGTTTTGGAGTATGAAAAAGAGGAATTGGTTCTCTGCCCCATCTTCTAACAGAAATGGATCTGTTGAATAATCTCTTAACTACTCTGCATGTTAGTTTCCTCATTGAAACAGATTGCATTTCTTGAAAATGTCAAAACAATATTTCTGGTCCCTCGTGCTCTTCCAGAACCTTGCCACTCCCTATGAAGAGGTGAAGACTCTTCTCACCCCTTTTTTTCTTCTGCTTGAAACTGGGCAGGTTTCTGACTTTTCCAAGAAATAGAGCATGACACAAATAATACTGCATGACTTCCACAGCTAGATTAGAAAAGGGAATATAGCTTCCTCTTGGCTCTTTCTCTTTCTCTTGGGATATTTGCCCTTGAAATTCAGCCACTGTGCTGAGAGAAAGCCCAGACTAGTTCACACAGAGAGGTCAAATGGAGAGGCCCACAGGGAGAGGAAGCATGCTCCTACTCCATAGTCAGCATCAACAGCCAGACATTGAGTGAATGAGCCTTCGGGTGGTTCTAATTCCAGCCTTCGAGTCTTCCACTGAGGCCCCAGAACACATCATGGAGCAGAGAAAGTTATCTCTGCTCTATCTTGTCTGAAATCCTGAAATGTACAATCCGTGACCATAAAAATGGTTACTGTATGGCCACTAACTTTGGGGATAATTTACTATGCAGGCACAATAACTGGAAGAGATTTTGGTACATCTAAGTACCACAGGGTTTACTATTACAAACCCTAAAAGTGTGGCAGCAGTTTTGGGACCAAGTGGAAATTCAAAAGTGGGAGGGCCTTAGAGAGTTTGTCCTGTCTTCTTATTCACAGCCCATCCTAATAACTAAGAACTCACAAGTCTGTGGTTTTGATTATGTCTTGAAGTACTTCCTGATTTGATGGGAAATGAGAAGATGGAAGTTTGGGTATTAAATAATGATTACTGGGAAAGTACCATTCTCGTTGACAGTATTAGTGCTTGGTTTCCACTTTAATATATTTCCCATTCTGTTCTCTCATTTGTCGTCTTTGGTAAAGAAGCATAGTATTTAACAAAGACAGGAGAAATGATCTTAATGCTCTAAATTAATCCTTATTTTAGAAAAAAGAACATATTTTGAATGCTTTCTCAAGTGATAAGAGATCTCTCCCCATATATGATTCTACCACTTTCCCAATAAATATTTCCATTTCCTTAAAGTTCTTTTTGTTCTCTTATCCTTTATACAAATCTACTTCAATCCCAGAGTTTATAGTAAGAAAATAGCTGACAGGGATACAATATAATTTATCAGCTTTACCATTTCCAGCAGTTAAATATTTTATTTTTCTTTCTATCCAGGTAGTAACTCAGCTTGACTGTTCCATCTTTAAAAGTTGAAGAAGCAGCGGATACAAAACTCCCACAAGATTCCCAATTCCTGGATCCTATCTTGGTGAAGGGCTAGCTTAAAGGGGCATTATTACGATATCAGCAATAACTAAAGTTTGTGAGCTCTGTCTCTTGTTTTATCACCCTCTTTTGTTTTATTTTTCTTTTCTATCATTTTCTCTGTCCTTGAAGTAAAAGTGCAATTGTATAAAGGTAAAAATAAAATGGTTCAAGGAACACACAAATGATGCTTCCTGTCTTTCAAATAAAGCAACAATAGCCCAGAGAGATTTATCATTGCACTTTGTAAAAAAATTTTGGTTCATTTATTTACTTATTTTTATTACGCCTACCCCATCCCCTTATCCTCTTTTTTACACTCTGTGGGTGTTGGTTACTGTTTATCAGGGGGTATGTTTTCATCCATTCATGAAAAGATGACATCGCATCCATTTCAAGTGACAGCTACCAAATAAGCTAGTCTAGTCTGATTAAGCGTGTAGGGAGTTTCTTTTCTTTTTCCTTAAAAAAAATAATTATCCACATAGACCAGGGGAGAGGGGAGGATCCTTATAACAGTTAAAATTTAGTTAATTTTCAAGGTTTTATTGATTGGGAAATTCTGTATTTGGGAAAACATTTTCTTAATTGTCTGAAAAGCAAGAGTTGCATTTACCACAGCAATCATTTAGTAAGCAAAGACAACAATGAACTATTTGCAGGGTTATAATCTTACCCTTAAATAAAACATAAACAGATTATTGGTCATGCTAAACCTAATAATCTGTCAATCAGTCATATGAAGATTCAGAATTAACAGGGTACAGATTGTGGCAAACATATTTGTATATATTTTGTATATATTATATACATTATGTAATGTTTAGACTTCCATTTTCCTATTTCCCATCAAATCAGGAAGCACTTTAAGACATGATAACCACAGACTTCTGTAAACTCTTAATTATTTTTCTGGGATGCAAGTAGGAAAAGGCAGGGAAACTCTCCAAGGCTCTTCCAACTTCAGATTTCCTTTTGGTCCCCAAACCACGGCCACATTTTATATAATGGAAAATGTATATACTCATTCAAACAGCTTTAAAGAGCATGGTAACAATGATCGTTTGTGTCCTTAAAAAGTGGAATACTAGGCCCTCCTCCTCATATAGAATTATTTAAATTAGTTAACAATGCTAAGAAAGCAAAATGAAAAGGCAGCCTTACTTTCTTGCATTTAATGGTTACATTTTTTAAAAAATCAAGAATGAAAAATGGTAAATGTCATCTAGAGAACAGGTACATCTTTCAGGATGTCAGCTGGTTCTACCTGGTTAATTATCTCTGTACAGAGAGCAATAGTAACTTCAAAAAAGGCAACTCTTTGGGGCCATTAGCTTCCTGACCTTCCTTCATGCCTGGGGAGAATCATGTAATCTGCATTGCTAAATATAGCACCTTAAAGTTCCCAATGTTTTGTTTCTTTGAATTTGCTTTTCTTTTTTCACCTTTAAAACTTGATTGGTATCAACACATAATCCAAGATCTCCCTCTCAAGACATTCACCTGAAATGTCCAAAGACTCATGGTATCATACTTAGTTTAAAGGAACTAGGCCTGTTTTCAAAAGCCAGAAGAGAAAGGAGAAAATAAAATTGGATTCACTGATTAGTGGTTTTGCTTACATCACTTCCATCCCGGTGCCAGGTGTTTGGCTGTGTGCACTACAATGCCTTTGGCAACTCAGAGCTCTGCACAGGTTCCCACAATGTCCCAGAATTGGGTGTGACAGAATCAGGTCTTTTAGTTTACACTCACAGGCCTGCCTGCCATCTCCAAACATAATACTGTGGTAGAGTGGCTGAGCACTGAGTGGGTACCAGCTGCAGCCACACACTCTGCTGTTACCAGGCATCCTCCATGAAAAGTCAGAGCCTTCTGGAAAATTCAGATGGTTTTGCTCTCCTCAGAGTGATTTCTCCTCTGAGGATTTCCTTGTTCTTTCCTGCCCCCACATTTCAGTCAGGGCTACTCCAATCCATTCACCAAATCTCAGGGTCAGTTTTGAGGCTTTCCACTCAGAAGGTCCCCTGAATGCAAGAAAAAATTACCTCATTCCTACTGAGAACTAAGCTAGCTAAAGATAGTTAGGAATGATAAAATTTGCTGAGCCACAGAAAAGTTTCATGAGGGCAAGTGACGCCTTCTAGATTTGCATTTTCATAATAAAAAAAAAGAATCATTCAGAGATTTATAATGAGTCAAAGAAGTTGTGCACCTAGATGATCTTCTATCTATAATGCTAAACAGCACTGTCAGGATTTTGAAAGTTCTCCTTGCCATGAGAACTATTTTATTGGCCTAGTGGAAGTTTTGTTTAATTTTTCAATTTTATTTGTCAAGAGCCCTAACATGTGGTAAATTCTAAATTCACACATAAAACAAACAAACAAACAAAAACAATATATGAGATACAGATACAACTACACACACAGTGGGAACCAAATATAAAAGTAAACAATTAGGAAAAAAGAATAAAAATACAGTCAATATTAGTAGAAACCTTTTATTAGTTGTGATATAACATATTAATCTTCTTCAATGTTATTCTCAGAAATAAATGTGTATTATATTTATAATTAGATAAAAATACTAATATTTTAGAAATCTACTCGCAACAGGATAATTGTGATTTTTCTTAATTGCTTTATTTTTGAAAGCAGAAGTGACATGTTTTTCAAAAATAGGAATTATGTGTTCGAAAATATAGAACCGTAGGGCTTTTTATATTGCTCCCAGGTGTAACTGTTTTAGGATACTATCTCTGAAAGTAGAAGAAAATTTTTATTTTAATAAAAATAGTGATAGTTGTTCACACAATTCTCAACTGTTCTTAGCTCGTATTTACTTTCAGAAGTGAATATATCGCCCATTAATTTATGTCAAACTTCTTAAATTTATATTCTCTGCCTGTCTTTGGATGCCAATGTGTTTTAGGTTTTTTACTTGTAACTATGTACAATTTTACTAACCGTAAAATACTTCTTTTGCCATGTTGCAATGTTTTTAATATTCTTGGATTTGGTCACTTATCATAACGTTTCGTGTTATTACTATATTTTCACTTGGTCTTTGACTTTCCAAAATGAAATGTCTCATTTTCATTTTTCTATTTAATTTCTTATTGTTCAAGTCCCTTCGCAATTTTATTTGCCTTCTCTACAACAATGTAAACATCCCCAGTAGAAGTGCTGACCCTCTGTAAGAAGTGTCTGTGGATTGTGTTTTCCTTACTTTTTAAAATTTGGATAAGAGACTGTATTTGGTGTTATATATGATGTTTCTCTTAAAAATATCTCAATTTAAAAAATGGAATTTACTGTCTCGCAGATGCTTCCTGTCCATTGAGCTTTACAGACTGAAATGGCAGCCCATAATGCATTGCGATGGCAGGTAGATGAGTGGGCGGGGCCAAGGTCATAAGTAGAAAGGAGGCAGCTTCCGTGGCTCTGGCAGCTTGAGATTGGGTACAAGTAATAGAATCACGGTGATTCTTCAGCGGGTGTTCAAATTCTCTTCTGTCATTTCCTTGGCAGTCTCAGTCCACTTGCAGTTGGTATTATGGCAATGGCATCTGATGAGAAGTTGATCCTGTATAGAAACTTTTCATGGACGAAAGAATACAAACCAAAGCGTTAGGCATTTAGAGGACTTGTTGATATTGGCCTAGTTTATCAGCAAGAGTTGGAGAGGGATCTTTTTTAAGCTTAAGCAAATGTACGGTAAAGCAGACATAATGGCATTCTCTAACTTTGTATTCGAAGATACTGATTTTGAAATAATGGAAAAGTTCCATTCTTGAAGAAATACCATACAATTGATCTGGCAATTTGTCCTAGTTTTGTTGTACAACTGATCAGAAGTATCATAATAAACATGTATTTTACAACTGTCAAATGTTCCTTTAATTCTAATTGAAAAAAAAAAATAGTTGAGGATGTTGGATATTAAAAAAAAAGAAAAAGGAAGACAAATTGTTTCTAGAGGGCCTTGACGTTATAGCTCTACTTCCTAGATGACTCCCTCTGCTTTCACTTTCTATCCAAATTTTTAAAAACTATATTAACAATTTGGACAGCACTTAAGAAAGTGAGAAACACAGAAAAACAATTCATGTAATTTTTGAGTGAAGTCAATGGGGTAACAGTATTTCCCATCGATATACTGGTATTTTACAGATGCTTAATTTTTAATTAGAACTGGTCCATAACAATGTAGCTCTGGTCCCCAAGGGTTTACCCATTGCCATCTTTGTCTACACACCAACAAACAACTATTGGGTGGCCCCAATAGTTTAGGTTATCCTGGTGTGGATAGTTTTATGAAGAAATTAAGAGCTTTATATTTAATAACTGTATTTGGTGTGTGTGTATGTGCGTATGTCTGTATTTGTTGCTGTTAAACTGTGGCAAATGAATTAACTTTACAACATGAACTTTTGTTTTATAAAGATAACTACCAGTTATCAGCTGATGCTAAAGCCACTGAGTAAATGATGTTAGAACACTGTATATTCACTACATTTAAAAATATCACTAATCCATTGTTATTTATGCTAAATTTAATGAATTCCTTTATAATGGACAGACCATATAATGCCACCTTAACACAATGATTAAATTTAGTGTCAACAAGAGTAAAATAAAACTTAAATGTGTTTTATGTGAAAAAAATAAAAAATAATACACAACATCCCCATGTGGTTTTTTGACCAAAAAAAAAAAAAAGTTACTATAATGTAATCAATCATGAGGAAATAATCAAAGAAACCATGATTATGGGACAATTTATATGAAAATTGTTGGGAACTCTTCAAAAAACTTCATGTCATCGATCAATATTATGGATTAAACTAGGTATAATTAAATTAATTTTAATGGTTACATGTTTTAAGTGTATTGTGGTTATGTAGAAAAATGTTCTTATTCTCAAGAAATGCATTACAAAATATTCACAAGTGAAATGTCATGCCTGCAAATTACTTTCAAATGGTTGACCACCACCATTAACAACAAATACAAGGAAATAGAAGGAAAGCAATAATGGCAAAATTTAATAATTAGGGAAAATTGTGAGGGATAGATGAATGTTCATTGTGTTGTATTTCTACTTTTCTTTTAATAGATGCTGAGTGGCATCTCCTATTTGTAGCTGAAAGATTTGAAAACAAATGAACTTAAGCCAGATCAGGAAAACTTATTTCTTTCCAAGTTTTCTCAGGGAGTTTTGTGTGCAATTCATTCAAAGCCAGGTGTCTATTAATGATTCAGATTGTTTAGAGGGTAAGTACAGGATAGATATGGCAGTGAGACATCTGGGAGTGAAATTTGTAGCATATGTGACTATAAAAGTATAAATATAAATGAGCATGGGTGGATAAGAGAGAGAATATATATGTATATATCAGTATATGATGTTTATAGCTGTGGTAAATTTGGAAGGAGCTATTTATAATTAAGAGCATATTGAATAGCTTTAAATCATCCATAAGAGTGTGCACATTCTTATACATGATTGCCAAAGGTATGAGAAAGATAGGAAGATCAATACTACTCTAGTTGATTATAAGATTCTGGAAAGATTAGAATGGACATTTCCACAGACTAAATGACAATATAACAAATAAAATGTTGAGGTCAAATAAAAGACAACCTAATTTCCACACCTTTGTGGGTAATGTTGAGATCATTCCTCAGGCACCACACAGAACTAACAAACACAGGCGCTTCCTTGCATATTGCACCTCTTTATGCCACTGGAAGCTATTGTCCTCATTATCTCGGACCTTGTCTAAGACCAGCAAATAAAAAGCATTCTTCATATACCAGGTAACTTTGTTTCAATTTATTTTTTTATTTTTTTAAAGTTGATATTACAAAGTACCAACACAGAAATTTAAATCAACTTGAAATTTCTTTGGATAAAGAAGAATCATGCCTTGGCCATCTGTTAAATATATTCGAACAGATCTGGCAGAATATTGCATCTGCTCTTGTCTCTCCTTACAGCTTTATCAGCTTTAAAGGTCAATTGTGATGGTGTTTATTAAAGAAAAGGACAAGGAAATTTGCTTCACCTTTAAATCTTTCACATACTTTGCATTGAGCTATCTTTTCAAGACATATAACCCATTAAAGCAAATCTGGCCACATTTGTGGATTATCAAACATGTATAATTTTTATTTATTGCAGAAGGATTATTTTCTTTTTAATCGCTAAAAGTTAAAGTGTGCATATAATTAATAATTGAGAAAAGTGTTAAGTACATGTATCTTGAATTTGTTTAAATCATTAACCATTAATGACATTACTTTTAAATCACCAGTTAGCCAATATAAATACTTCAAAATTTTACAGATATAACTATCTTTCTATCAACTGCATTAATATAGAAAATGAGATTATATGTTGATTTTTTGCTTATTTAACTTTTTCATTAAAAAATATTTAGCCTAATTAATGTTATTCTTCAGTGTAGAAAAATAAATCATTTCAATTTATTGCATGCCTCGTATGTCCCAATACTAGATGCTATTCTAAGTCGATTACTTTTAAGCCTGAAGAAAACTTTAAAATTTAGATACATATTTTTTGTGGTACAAAGCATTTCTAGAAACTATTATTTTTGGAGGGTGGGGGGTGGTTTGAGGTAGATATATTGGCAGAGGAGACTGAGAAGCAATGCCCAGAGACTTAAGCAAATATCCAGGTGAAAGTGGCATAGTGAGAGTGAAGAACAGAAGGAGCACTTCAGAAGTCAACAATGTCAACTCAGTCAAATGCTCCTGAGAGAATATGATAACCGTGACATAGATCCATTGAATTTACTGTCACAAAAGGTCATAGGTGGTCCATTTGGAGAAAGAGTGAGAACAACAGCCAGACTAGAATGGCTTGAGGAATAAGGACCAAGACACAGAACTTGTTTCAATATTGAAAACTTTCTATATTTTTTTTCATAACTACCCGACAATAAAATGGACTACTTAGGAGATAATGTGTTTTCTGTCAAACGAAATGTTCAAGGCAATTTTTAGTTTCAAGGATGTTATGTCATGGAGTTTAAGCACCTGTTGGGAGGTGAGGAAAAAAGATGTGCTTTATTCAATATCTAAATTCTTTATGTGAGCAGACACTTTATGTGAGCTAGAGAAGATTTAGGAGTTATGTGTATATTTCTATATATTTCCATATAGGTATCTTATTCTTTAAATACTAAATTAGCAGTTACAGATTAGGATTGAGATATACAGATTTGAGAACCTCCTGTGAGATTAAACAAACTAAATTCTCAGGTAACTAGAAGACAAAAAAGAATAAGAAATATCTGAGAAATCATAACAGAAACATCATACCCTCAAAATTATCAGGGAAAATTGGATTTTGATTGACAAAAGATATCCTTCCAAATATAGTCTGGAATAAAAATTTCTTCAATATAACGTAAAGGAAAATAAGTAGAAGAACAAACAAAGAAAGCAGTAAAGATCTTTGGCCTGAGGAAATTAAGACATATCAGCAAATAAATAATGTATTTGAAGTTATAAAATTAAACAGATGTCTATGTAACCAAAAGATGAGTGCAACAGCTTAAAGTTAGAGAACAAAGACATAAAGGTTATTCTGAATAATCTCATAATAAGAGAGATACTACTTGAAACCAAAATATTTGGAGTACTTTGTCCAAGGCTCCCCGTATCACAGATGGCACCTATTGCTAATAGATATATGATTACAAGATTAACTCAACAGATATTTATAAATATCTACTACATCACGACATTATTCTGGGTACTAGGGAAATAGGGAATAGACAAAAGTTCCTGACTTAATGGAGCTGGTGTTCTAATGCAAGAGACCAACAATGCCAGGATTATTAAATAAAATGTATAGTATGTTGAAGAGTAATAAGCACCAAGAATTGAAGTGTCAGGGGACAGGACCAACCATTCTCTCTTTGTATATAATTTCAGTACCAAGAAATGTTATGTGTAAGTGTAGGATGAACAGCTTTAGCCTAACAGAGCTTCTATTAGTCATTCTGCAAACTTCCCCAATTAGAATTACAATAAATTTCTTGAACAGGTCCACATTACAGAAGCTCAGTCTTGAGTCTCCATCAATTCCATACTTCCAACTACATTGCTACACTTAATATCTTCTTATATTGAAATTTTGAAGTACTGATGAAGTAGATGTTCATGATAAGGCAAAACAATGAAAAGGTTGCTTGGTGAGCATTCCTTTGGAAGAAAGAGATCTGGGTGAATTAAGTATTTAAAATCAAGTATTTAATATATGGCCAGATATATTCATTTTACAACAACAAAAAATATCCATGACACCAGAATAAGATTAATTTTGATTTAGGGTTTCTATATCTGAGATAATCCTCAGATGGGCAGTATCATGAATTCATTTTGAGATTTTTTTCCATCAGACTGACCACTCCTTCTTCAATTAAAGTTCTCTTATTTATACATGGTAATGTCTCTTGGCTCAAAATGAATATGCTTTCTTTTTACATTTTAAACGAGGGTAAATTATTTTCTATTTTCTAAGTTCTTGGGAAATAGGTTGATCTTCATGTATAGACAAATAGTTTAAGATAATAATCTTTGGTCTCTCTGAGGTCTTTAGGAAGTTCTTCCTATAATACCCAAAGATTGATGATGACGGCTTCTGTCCCATAGGTTTTGAAAGCCCATTTGTTTTACTAAGTCTTAAGAATTAATTACTGTGAACTCTCAAAGTCCATGTTAGTGGTCAGTTGTCACCTTAATCTAATCTGTGAAATAATTTCATTTTGAACCCTTGTAGATTAACTCTTCCATATTTCTGCTACTTGCTCTGCCAAAAATTGCTTTGCCCCAAGATGGACATAACTAGTCCTTTAATTCCCCCAAAGCATAGCTTTCATGAAGCTATCTATAAGACCACTTTAAAGCTGGCTGGGGAATAAGAAAAGTGCAATATAGAGAGTGATTATAACTGCTGGGGCCTGTCCTCTGGGTCTAGCTAGGGGAAGAGGCAATCCTTCCAGCCACCACTTAAAGCCTATCTCTCTCCTTTCCTGTCTAACATGATTGATATGAGACTAGCTATTTCCCTCATGAAGAATTACTCACCCCAAAGCAAAGAGCAAGGAGGTGGCCTTCAAATAGAAACACATGTATATTTCCAAATGTCTGCCTTAGTCTGTTTAAATTACATAACATACCTGATGCCATAGTTCAATGCCTTTTGCGCTATGCTAAATCCTGTGTAGTTTCATTTTGCAATTTTCCTCAAGGTGAAACTTAAAAAGAAGTTCAAGTCATCAGGATTCTTATGTACTATCATTCCAATTCTACTACACAATTCTTCGAAACCGGAAGCATTTAAATATAATTTTTTTCTTTAGCTTCCCTTGTCACTTTCTTACAGTTGGCAGGCTTCCAGGTTGTTCTGACCCTTTCATGTTGTCAATCTAAAAGTGTTGCTTGGGGTCAGTCCTATACTAACAAGAAGTATAACCTCTACCTGCAAACATTCCCATCTCTCACTTTCCAAATGTTCCAATTCATGGCTCTGGGAATAAAGTTTATTTAAGGGGAATCAAAAGTTATTAGAAAAACCATACACAGCGAAATGCCCATATGCTTCAAGCACCACTATCAAAAACACATGTGCTATGTGCCTGCAAGATGGAATATAATTTAATCTTCCTTTAAAAGGCAAGGCAAGGAAACTATTTTAATATCATTATACTTTACTGGTGGAAAAAAATTATGATTTCCTGAAATGCTACATAATGTTTTATGTAAAATGGGGAAATTTACCAGAAAGGTACTGTAGTAATTTGGAGTCTACATACTCATAGATTCTTCTAATTCTAATTTGTCCTTTCCTGGTAGTCAGCAAGATCCTAATGCTTTGCTTGAGTACTCAAAGAGGTGATTTCTTTTCAGTAAATTAAATCAATTTCCATTTATTCTTAGTCTAGGAAATTTTATTTTCTCTCATCTTTATTCAATTTTCAATTCATTCTTCCCAGAGCATAAATCAATGCCTTCCTTTGATTTCATGGCAGGTATTACTATTTCTTTTGTTTTATAGTAAAGACAGAAAAAAAAATCATTATATTAAACATCATTCCAAGCTTTGAAGCTATAGTGGTGCGAATTAATCAATATCTGGGCATTTCTAACTTTATGGAAAATACCAAAATCTTAATAATCAAGATGAATACTTTAGAAGCAATAATTAGAAATTCTTGGTTACGTTTACCATTTCAGCACAATATCATGAAGCAAATATGGCATAAACCGAAAGAAAATAATTACTCATGTTTTAACTCTCAGAAGAACCTCATAGTAATGACTTTATTAGGATTCTGTTCTTTTCTGTACAAGTCTATCTGCCGTGGTTTAGATTTAGAATTGGCACTGGATTAGTTTGCTAGGGATGCCATAACAGACTGCTAGACAGGGTGACAACATAGATTTGTTTTCTCACAGTTCTGGAGGCTAGAATTCTAGGATCAAGATGTAAACAGGGTTGGTTTCTGCTGAAGCCTCTCTCCTTGGCTTATAGATGGCCATTTTCTGCTTTCCTATGTCTTCACATGGTTGACTCTTAGTCTATATGTCCTAATCTCCTCTTTTTATAAGGACGCTAGCCATATTGGATTGGGGCCCACCCTAGAGATCTAATTTTAACTTAATTACCACTGTAAATTACCTGTCTCCAAATAGTTACATTCTGGGGTATTGGGAGTTCAGATTTTAACCTATAGATTTATTTATAACTGATACAACAATCCTTACAGAGCACTCTTTGGTCTGGCAGAGACCATAAAAACATTTGTCAGGGAACCAAACATGAAATGAAATTCAGATTCATTTTTTGCATCTGCCTTGATGAAAGGTAAACACATAGGAAATAGGAATGCCTACTTGTAAGTATATGTATCAAAACACTGCTGAATAAAAAAAAACATTTTAGTTTTAAACTTCTCCAATTTATATCAAATACTTGAATTCTTCCTCCATCTCCCTACTCTCTTACACTCTCGCACTCACCTCTCAATATCTAGAACTATTTGCAAGAGAATGGTGGACATCAAGCCTTGAAGTTTGTTCTATTATTTTTACCAATTAAGTCAATAGCCCATCAATTCCAAGTATATCATTATTTAACTTATAATTAAATCTTCATGAGGCATAAATAAATTTTTATCCTTAAAATTTTTTAACTGATACAAAAATAATGGATTAAAAAGTACAAAATTTGTTTAAAATTATTATATAGCATCCAACAATCATCAAAAATTCATGATTAAATGAATTTTTAAAATCAGAATATACTTATATCAATTGATACATTCATGTGGTACTAGAAAAAAACTAGAGTAAAGACTTCATGTTAGAGCCTTATGTCTGTGGGTATTATAAATTTACAGATTTAATTCAGGTGATAGGGAATAGTGCTAAGAGGGACCAAGAACTAAAATGTTTGGACATGGACTTCAGTAGTTTGAAAGCCACTTTAAAATCTTCTCAAAGAAATTTATAATTGCAGCTTTTAACTGAGACCCTCAGAGCAATTGCACTAAGGCACTTTACAATCGATGTAGTGAAATTAGTGGAAAGTATAGCAATGTAATGAGTAATGGCTAAATTCCAATCTATTCAGCTGAAAAGTATATTACATGTTTATGTAATATCAAATATCCACATGTTTAAGAAAATCCAGTGAGCACTTAATTAATGCTCAATAATTTGATTGTCATTCCAGTTTGTGACAGCCTTTTCGATATTTAGCATTATAC